>NC_137964.1:9474821-9644821 GCF_963924665.1 Micromys minutus | reverse complement strand
GTACGTCATAGAAAGATGCTCAAGAATGTCTGTGTGTGCAAGCCAGCGCTTGATGTTGCCGAGCAGAGACTGCTCTCGTCCTGTTATCTTATGCTTAGGTAACCTCCGCCATCCCTTGGCCGTGTGTTTCTTGCTTTGTTTGAGCTGAGCCTTTGGGTCCCACTGTGGCATCAGAATTCATGTGGTACACAGAGGGGCAGTTATAGAAGAATAAATAAATAGGTCTCTTTTGAGTTGCACGTGAGCTGCTACATGGAGGCAGAATGCTCGGAGGCTCTAGAAACTACAAACTCATACATCCCTAAAGAGCATCCTTCACACTTGCAGGGGGGGGGGGGGCTTTTTTGTTTAAAAAAAAAGTATGAGCACATTACAGTCTAACTATGTATAGAAAAAAAATGTAAAATTCATTGAGGGTGCGTTTTCTCTCTGCTGTATATTGGTAGGGGAAAAACACAAGGTTCATTTCAAAGAACATTGGCTTTGGGAATTTATCTACCTATTTACGATGTGCATTGGTTTTTGACTGCGTATGTCTGTCTGTCAGTGTGTGAGAGCGTGTCACATTCTTTGGAACTGGAGTGGAATCCAGTTGTGAGCTGCCACGTGGATGCTGGGAATTGAACCTGAGTCCTTTGGAAGAGTAGCCAATGTTCTTAACTTGTGCGCCATCTCTCCAGCCCAGGCTTCTGGTTTTTAAATGAGTGTTAATATAGAAAATTCATCTTATTCAACAACTGTAAAAGCAAAACAAAATCACATCCCTGTGTCCAAGGCAAGATTGCAGTGTGAACTAACTTCCCATCCTTCCTGTGGGCTCTTACGTAGCTTCTCTGATAAGGACACATAATGGGATATATGTTTTAGAGATAAGGAAACTGAGGCTGTGGGCTGTGGAGCCCGTTGCTTGGGGGGCCCTGCTGTTTAACTGCCACTTTAATTCTCATGGTGGCTTTTGGTTTTCTGTTGTTGTCAAGGTCATTTTCCGTAATCTCTACTTGGTCTTTGCATTAGTCAAGGTTCTCTAGGGTCACTAAACGTATGGTAGTCTCTATATAGTGAGGAATTTGCTGGTGACTTACAGTCTGTAGTCCAACTCCCCAACAATGGTTGGCAGCAGCTGTGAATAGAAGTCCAAGGAGCTAGCAGTTGCTCAGTCCCACAAAACAGGCGAAGAGAGAGAGTAAGCCTTCCTTTTTCCAATGTCCTTAGGTAGGTCTCCAGCAGAAGAAGGTGTGTCCCAGACTACAGGCATGTACCACCACGCCTGGATCTGAGACTTGCTTTGTCCCCGATGACCTTGAGCTCAGAGATCTCCTTGCCTCAGTGCCCTAAGATTCATAGCCTCTATGCTTCAAGATCAGGATCACAGGTGAGCCTTCTAATTCTGGCTTGAGGTTCTTTCCAGATAGAGTCAAACTGACAACAAGGAATAGCCATTACAGTCTTCCTTCCATCTCCCTGTTCTTATTTAGTAAGGACACACACTCTTTTCTCCTGGCTTTGTCATTAGTCTTTTTCTCATGAGTAACAAAAGTCACCTACCATCACTGTCATCATCATCATCATCATCAGCAGCAGCAGCAGCAGCAGCAGCAGCCATGCCTTTTTTTACAGGCTCACTTTCTCTTTGTTACTGAACAGTAACCACAAGGATCCCAAACCTGCATTGAGCCCTTGCTGCCTCCAGATCCACTGTACTCACACTTTCAGTCTATAAAGAGACGGAAGTCCTGGTCACAGACAGCAGATCGGGTAGTAATTCAAGATGCCCATAGTTTTACAGGGTAGAGTAGACATCCTGTTAGACCGTGCTGAGAGTGCTGCTTAGAACAAGTGTCTGGTGAGCTGTACCCTTGAAAAAGGAAAGGCTTTATGTAAGCAGAGTAGAAGGATGATGCTCCGAGTCAGCTAGTGTTCCCCCACACCCCAGAAACCAAACAGTCATAGTGGAACAGGGTTTAGGCCTTGCTATGACATTGCTAGCATCCCATGTCCCCACTCCCCGTCATAGCTGATTGGATGATTGCCAGGGTTTTGGCTCCTCCACAGTATTTTCTGGGAGGTTTGGCATGTCCACATTGAACCCAACCTCAAATCTTTGAGCCAAAACTCAGGAGGAGCTCTGACCTTTGGCTCACCACCAGAACTAGCCTCATTCTCCTAGGACCAGGCTCTGAGCCACATCTGTCTCCCCAGTACTCTTCCAACGCCACATCTGGAAGGCCCCTAAACTGCATGTCAATGATTCGTTATTGATTAAGCCTGGGTTCTGGTGCTCTGCCCAACGGCAGCCCCAGAGACAGGTGTCTCAGACTTTTCTAGGAGAGTAAAACAGAAAACTGTGGTACCCAACATATGTCTTCCAACCTTCCTGCATCAAGCCAGGAAAGGAGAAGGAAAACAAAGGAGAATTTCCAGGGAGAAGAAGGTTCCTTGGCCAGAGACTTCTTAGAGTCCTTTGGCAGGAATAAGCCTGCAGTCTGCTCTGCAGAATAAAGAAAGTCGTTCCCAGCTGTTCTCTCTTCAACACCTACAGAACACACACCGGGGTCCATGCACTCTGCAGGGTACTCATAGTGCCAGAGGGAGTAAGGTCCTCAGAGCGCTGTGGTCAGATGGGAGAGGCAGACTGCACTGAAAACATTCCAAGATAATCTCATAGGGACTTACAGAAAAGAGCCAGGCCAACCTGGGAATTCCAACATCTCAGCTGAATCACAGTAAAAAGTGAATGCACTTGAGTCGGAAGGGCTTTAATGGATGGAAAGATACAGAGGAAGAAGCAGTTAGAACTAAATGTGTGACGTGAAGCGCAGCCCGAGCTGGGAACTCTGGGCAGTGCTGGGCAGCTAGATGTGAGCCCTGGCTAGCAATGGCTGGACTATGGAGATACTGTGAGCTAACACTCCATTCTAGGGCTACTCACTGCATAAATCGTTGGGATTCTATCAGGGTCTAAACCTAGGAGGAGAGAATGGAGTTAAAGAGGAAAGGAGGAGTGTGGGAAATATCTCAGTGACAAATGTAAGGGGTCCGGAGGTTGTGTTGTAAAACTGGAGAATTAAGAAAGAAGGGGAGTCTAAGGGGACCCCCAAGGTATTCCACTGAGAGAACACCATCTGACGTACTCTTTTATTTAACTAGATTCTTCTCACATAGGCTGTGACAGACACCTGAGAAAAACAAAGGGAGAAGGATTTGTTTTGGCTCCGGGTTCCAATAGTTTCCCTACCATGATAGGGAGGCGGGATGACAAGGATGGAGAACGGGGAGGGGGGAGAGGCCGGGAAGGGTGGAAGGAGGGGAGGCAGGGGGGGAAGGAGGGGAGGTGTTCCTTATTCCATTTGGGCTCCTACCTTACAGGATGGTGTTATCCCCATCCAGGTCAATATTGCCCACGTAGGTGATCCCCCAAGATCACCTGGAGGCACCCCCAACTAATCTCCAGGGTGCTTTTTACTCAGTCAAGATGACAGTTAAAACCAATGGTGTTAGCCTATGACCAGCAATGTCAGGTGAGAAGCGAGAGGAGTTTGTGATAAAACAGCATAGCGGGCGACTGTTGTCTTTGAAACACTGTTTCAGTCTGTGGGTATGCAGATAAGTATGCACCCTTTCACCACAGAATGACCTATATGTCCCTCTCTATACTAAAGATTGAGGTCAGACACTTGAAAGTCCTACACTGTTCCTTTCTATGGCTGTGATTCAACCATGAGTGATTTTCAAGTATGAATATAGCCCTCGAGGGCTTTATTACCTTAAAAAGGGACATTGGTTCTCTATGAGGATTGAGGCAACATTTTCTCCCCCCCCCCTTCTTTCTCCTTTCTTATTTCCTTTTCTCCCTCCCCTCCTCCCTTCCTTTCTTTTTTCTTTTCTTTCTTTCTTTCTTTCTTTCTTTCTTTCTTTCTTTCTTTCTTTCTTTTTTTCTTCTTGAGACACTCTTTTACACTGTAGCCCAAACTGGTCTACAATTCACTATGTAAAGGAAGCTGACATCAGACTCTCAGCAATCCTCCTGCCTCAGCTACCTCTGGGATGTGGGACTCCAGGCATGACCCACCATGCTGCCTTTGGTCTTTTCTTGCAGTTCCTCTTTTGATAGCAACCTTGCTGTTCTGTGTGCGCTTGGACTTCTCAAGGATTTGGTGCAGAGGGAATGTTCACAGGGATCAGAGTCAGCACAGGACAGTGGGGCAACTTCCAGATGTGCAGGGGGCACTTGCCCAGGGATAGCCACAGACAGTTCCACAGAGGCAGACTCACAACTAGAAGAGCAATGATACTGTCTTCTTTTACAGATTTACCTATCTTTATGGGATGAGCAGGAGTGTTCTGCCTGCATATATGCATGGGAACAGTGTTTAGGGTCAGAAGAGGGTATCAGATACCCTGGAGCTGGTATAAAGGATGTCTGCAAGCTGATGCAATTGCATGGAACCCAGCTCAGGTCCTCTGCAAGAGCAGGTGCTCCCAAATGCCGAATCATCCCTCCAACCCCATGTTACCTCCTTTTCATGGCGTGTTTCCCAGCTCCAGAGAATGGGCTTCATCATACATTTTTTCCCGACACTGGCACAGACCTGTGGGATTGGAGGAACTTGAGTATCTGGCAGATAGATCTTTGAGTTTCTTGGCCTCCAGATCTTCAGTTTGCTTTTAATGGGGTCTCTCATGCCTTCCGTCAACATTCAATGAATGCAAACCATTAGCAAAGCTGTAGCCTAAGAACTAGAGATGTGACTAACGAGACAGCTCGGAGGATGCTTGTCCAGCCGTTAACCTGAGGTCCACCCACAGGACATATGTGGTAGGTGGAAAGAAATGACTCCCTCAAGCTGTCCTTTGACTTCCACACATGCACCATGAGCACCATGATGTGTGTACACACACACATGCACACACAGAGCAATGTTTGTAGGCAGCAAGCTGGCCGGGCCTCTGGATCCTATCTAAAAGTCCCAGGTTAAGAACCCCCAGACCATGAAAAGGCACACAACGTCCCAACCCCTAGCTGAAGAGCCATTGGTGGATGCTGGTTCCTGGAGATCGTAGTCCCCTTCCTTGGTAGGTTGCCTGTGTTACAGAGAACAGCCCCACACCCATGCACATGACTGGACTCAGCAGGTGGACTCAGTGAATTCCTTATGGGAAGATACAGCATCAGGAAGAGGACTTTGGAGGGATTAGAGGTTGGGGAGTGGGGTTGGATATCATCAAAATATATCATGTGCATCTATAAAAATTCTCAAAGAATACATTTTAAATTTTATTGGTAATTGTGAAACAGGGTTCTAGACCATCCATTAGTCTGACCAAGACAGACTTCCTATAATTTTTCATTTATTGATTGATTGCATGGAGTGTTCTGCTGCATGTACACCCACACACCAGAAGACAGAAACAGATGCCCTATTAGGGGGTTCTAAGCCACCATGTGGTTGCTGGGAATCGAACTCTGGAACCCTGGAAGAGCAGACAGTGCTCTTAACCACCGAGCCATCTCACCAGCCCTCATTTTTTTAAAAAATTATTTGTGTGTGTTTACTTGTTCTCTACTTTGGAAAAACAGAAGTTCGTGGAGAACTGTTTGCAAAAATTTCTGTTCAGCATCAGTTACAGTTTGAGCAGACAGACAGCATTTGTTATCATCTTCTAGACAAAAAGCCACCATAGTTCTATGGTATAAAGGTAACTGAATTCCAGTTTGTTTGCACGATGTCTAAATGACTTTGCGTGTTACCTTCTTACAAAGCAGATCCAGGCACAGAACCCTAGCGTATTTTTCATGATAAGAATGCACTTGGTATGACTCCTACCTGGGAGTCTCAGGACCTCTTGTTGAGGTCATTGACCTTGGGCTGCACATCAGCTCCCAACTTTTCCAAGTCATTAATCCACAGGAAGCCCCTTTCGTTTGCTCATACTGTTCAGATTTTCCTCATGACGTGGAAAAACAACATTCTGAACGTGTTTCCCTTGCAGAAGCCCACATGTCTGATAGAGATCTTTTTCCCAAGGTTCTGCTGTGTTTGGCTCTGTTTTGAGATATCTTTGACCTTGAGACTGCTGTGTATCAGGCATACGGAAGCTAATACTTCACTTATTAACTAGTAAGCACATTGTGCATTTTAATGACAAAACCGCCTTCCTCCGGCTGGTACTCCAATTCCCGCAGTAACAACCATTTAGGAGAAGCCTTACTATGGTCTTCAAAGTGACACATCTCATTTATGACACCCCACACATATGACTCATGTTAAACATCTTGTCAAAGGAGGAACTGGATGTGGGCTGACAGGTGCCACATGGCCACAGGGCCCTCCAACAGGCATGTATATAAACCCATCCGAACCCGCTGCTAGGAAGACGTGAGCTCTGGAGATTCCAAGGCTCTTGGCATGCGTGGAGGGGTCCTTCACGCAGAACCATCTGAGTCAAATGTCCCATCATCTGCAGGGTTTCATGATCATCTTATCTAAATGCACACCCTTCGCTATGAAACCCTGGAGAACGCTACAGCCTCCACAGGGGTGTGCTTTCCTGGTTTGTACTGAAACCTGTTTGTCTTATCTGCCTGGCTTAGAGCCCTTCCTGTCGGGAGCCTTGTAGTGTTCTGCGGCCGGTAACAGAGGCTTTGTCACTGGGGCACTCCACAGCTGTCTGTAGGATGAAAAAAATCTGTCAATGCTTTTCGGTTTTTTAGGACAAATAAACAGCTAAGTGGGCAGATGTGGGGGTAGTAACAAACACCTCTGTCTATTACAGAAAAAAAAATATCAGCATTTCCTACATAGTAAGAGTAGCAAAGAAAGGCTAAGGTCCTGTACCTGTGGAACGGCTTCACACAAATTCAATCATTCAAGCCTTTCCGGTCCTCTGAGGAAATCTCTGTCCTTTAGGCCTGTAAATTAGCCTACCCAAGATCAAGGAGGTCATGAGTCCTGGAGTTGGAATTTAACCTCAGCCTTCGCTTCCAACCACATTCAGCTTTGTTCCCTCCTTGTATCCCTAGAGGGTTGTGGGCCTGCATCCACTCCACCACTGGGCACCACTCCGATTTGGGAAGTGGGACTTAGGGAGTTTGACCAGGAGGTGGGGGGGTGCTGGGCTGTAGGGAAGTGCTGAGGCACTTCTCCCAGGGGTGGGAAAGCGTAGTCTGAGGCATAGGAAAGATGGAGCTGTTTGGGGATGGGGATCCCTGGGCCTGTGACAAGGCCAGGGTTGTGGGTTTCTCAGGCTCTTGGACATCCAAGGCTGGGGGGGGGGGCTCCCACTTGTTCTAGCAGAGATGATCCCTGGCTTGATGGTGGCAGGCTTGGTGGTGATCCGTCCTGGCTGGGGGTGTGAGAGATTAGACTGCAGCTCTGTAAGTGAAGGCCTTCTCCGTGGTTCCCCATGGCAGACCTCGATGAAAAGAAGATAGTCCATGGTCCTGAGGTGTTTATTGTCATGGTGGAAAGTGAATGGGTAAAACCATACCTCACTTCTCAGGGTGGGCCTGAGATTAAATATCTTTTGCAGGGAGGAGTGTCTCAGAAGGGAATCCTATTGGCAATGCTCTGTGGACGCCTTTAGGCACCTCATTAGCATGGAGACCTGTCTTTAGCCTATGTGACAGGTCACTGCTGTTTCCTTATTGTCTTGGTCTGAGGTGACAGGGATGCCTCTTCTACATGTGGAGGGGCTTGGGGTGTTGTGACTAATGGCTACAAATCTACGGGGGAGGGGGAGGGACTGCAGCTACATGACAGGGACCTGGTGCTGGGAGCAGGCGAGGCTCCTACCATCCCTTCAGGGTCTCCAGGGCTTCAAGCCTTTAGCTCAACCGGGGACCAGGCTTCCTCTCATGGTCCACTGCCCCACATGTCTCCTTTGTCTGCTCGGTTTGCCCTCAAATTCAGGATCGTCTTCTGGATAAAGTGGCAGACTCACTTTAGAGAAGAAAAGCATATGATTGATTGAATGAGAAAGAAAGAAAGAAAACAAAAAAACCAAAATGAAGCCAGAATACATCTTCTTTCATTGTGTGTCCTAACTTCCCCAGAAAGCGGGAACGTTGACTTTGCATAAAAGTGAGATCATCTTCTCTATTGAGATGTTTCTGATGTTCGCCTTTTAACAAATTTACTAATTTCACGAGAAGGGGTCATGTGTTTGAATAGCTTGAATACAGACTTACAGTGTCTGTGATCTCCCAGAGTTTACTTGTCCACTTTTAAAAAGATGTAGAATTTGCCCTTATTTAGTCCTGATTGTTGGCTTTCTCCTTTTTAAAAAAAGCAAACCTTGAAACCTCAGCAGTCAAGACATATCAATCACACACCCAACGTGAAGTTCACCCTGGATATTATGTAAATACATGAACATGAGGTCAAAGATAAGGGAGCAACGGTTACATAAGCTATCTGCTGTCTGGATACCTAAGAGCTCTGAGAAGGGAGAGATGGGAACACGGTCCACCTTTGACCCAGAGCTTCCTGACTTGTGTTAGTTTAAGGCATCCCTGTGGCATCGTTGAAGCAGAGCTGCATGCATAAACTTCCACTTGGAATTTCCTCTATGAGTCTGCTGAGACTACAAATCAGAACCATATGAGATGCGTCCTGATCCTGTAAAATAACATGGGAAATGTCACCCCGGAAAGTACTGTGTGACATTCATTCATTAGGACATGCTTTCTCTCTCTCTCTCTCTCTCTCTCTCTCTCTCTCTCTCTCTCTCTCTCTCTCTCTCTCTCTCTTTCTGTTTTCCTTAGAACAAAAACCTTGGGAGAAATGATTTTTTTAAAACTCGGGAGTATGGAAGCCTTGGATGATAGGAAGAGAGGGTCTTAAACTAATGGCAGTAGGAATATTATTTAACCGCCTAGCATGTTTGAAAGGGTATCTGTTGGAATTGTCGACTGAAAATAAAGATCTATTAGAAGATTGTATAAGGGCAGGATGGCACCGCTGATCGAAGTACCTGGTACTAACTCTGGACAGCATGTATTCGATGCCCAGAATCTCCACGTGTGCTGCAGCACACTCAGACTGCTTTTGCTCTCTTGCTTGAGTGCTTTCTCTCTCTCACACACACACACAGAGACACGCATGCACAAGCTAAAATAATTGTTTAGGAGACTGAGAGATAGAGGCTCCACAGTCAGGAGATCTCAGTGCTCTTCCCGAGGACCTGATTTCAATTCTCAGCACCTGTACTGGGCAGCTCACAGCCATCTGGAGCCCAAGCTCCAGTGGGATCTAGCGCCCTCTTCTGGCCTCCACAGGCACATACACTCATGTGCACATTTACACACACAATTACAATTCAATAAATCTTTAAGATTATTAAAGTAATATACTTAGCTCAGATTATGTACACATTTTTATTATAAAATGACAAATAGCTGGATGCTGACTCAGCACAAGTCACCCCTTTCTTTATCTTCTTATTCAAAAGAGAAAAATTTATCCCTCCCCCATGCCCATCCATCTTCCTGGATTTGTTTCAAGTGCCCTACCATCTCTGCCCACCCCTTCAGCCATCAAAATTCATTTAAGTCTCTTGCTTACTGACAGTAATATATCTACATATAAGCTAGAACCAGCTTCCTGCCTGTTCTTTAGCCTCTGGGTGACTTGCACCGGATACCTCAAATGATAGAAGTGATGTGGAGAAAGATGTTTCACTGCGTTGCACATGGGGAGAGGGAAAATCTCTGCCCCCATTCAGCTCAGACCTGTTTCCCCTCCCGTAACTTGTATGTGAAGTTGATAAAGTCCCTGCAGGCAGAATACAAAAGATCCAGAGAGCCAGCTGTATCTTTATTTGATACTCAAAAATAAGCTTTGTATCTTTACACAGAAGCATGGCTTGCAGCATGGCTGTCTTTAAGGTAGTCTTTCTTACCATTCTGTCTAAGCACAGCAGAAAGCCAGTGTAGTCCCTGGCTCAGCAGCCCTGACAGCTTCTGGGCGTCCCACCAGCTCTGCCAGCTTCTGCAGCTGTCAGACTTAGTGTTGGGCTGTCATCAGCATCTCCTGGGACTTGTCATAGTGTTCCCTGCGAGGGCCCATGGGTGAGTCCCTATTTGTCCTATGGCTCAAATATACTACCCTTCTATTAGATTCCGTTTAAGGAAGAATACAAAGTTACTTCGCTGTCTCTTCAAGTTTGTTCTTATGAACCTTATCTTTTTAAATTTTTATTATTTTTATTTCAAACGTGTATGATGAATATGTGTGTGTGTGTGTGTGTGTGTGTGTGTGTGTGTGTGTGTACAGTGCCCAAAGAAGCCAAAAGAGGGTGTCAGATCTCTTGCAGTTGTAGTTGTGAGCTACCATGTGTCCTGGGATCCAAACCCCATTCTACAGTAGCAGCCAGTGCTCTTAACTTCTGAGCCATTTCTCCAGCCCTGCAAAACTATCCTTTGAATTTGAATCTAGTCAATGTTTGGACAAGCACATTAGCCAAGGCTCCTCTCATACCAACCACTTGTATAAAGGGATATGTCCCTGAAAGCCAGCGGTGGCATGAGTTACGTTCCTATCATACAAGGTGTACATGGTAGGATTCTGTTTAGAAGTAGCCCGATACCTCCATCATCTATGGATATGTTGTTTCCTATATTGTTCCTAAGACTTTGGGACAAATGGCAGAAGCCACAAGAATCTTTTATAATTCTGAATTACCTGGCATTCAAAATTGAACTATGTAGAGGTTTGAGAGGTTTAAAAGCACATTTATATTTTATTTAATTATTACCTATAGATTGCACTTGCCGTTGCATTTGTGAAGTGTCCCGATTGTCGTTTACTTTTCATTTTAATTACCACATGAAATGGTGTTTTGTTGTGATATTTCCATACTTACACATCATTGTGTTTGGTTCAAAGTCAGCCCCTTACTCATCCTCCGTCTTTGCTGGTTCCCTTTTCCTCACAAATAGTCTCCTGCTTAAATGTCATATATGTACACATATGCACATTTACTCATTTAAGTCTAGAATTCTCCTTTGAGAAAAATACAATACTTCCAACCGGCATTAGCATCAGTGTGCTTAGTGTACTTAGAACATAGGCTAACAGGAGCCAATACTGTGTCTGTGTCTGATGGGGAGAAGGGGTGTGTCTTGTCACTGTTCTGTTGCCAAAGGACATTATGACCAGGTCACCTCTTATAAAAGGAAACATTTAACTGGGGACATGCTTGCAGATTCCTAGTGTCACCCGTTACTGCCATGGCAGGAGTGTGGTGGCACACAGTGCTCTGGAGCAGTAGCTGAGAGCTACCTCCTGCTCCAGAGGCAGTAGGAGAGAGACTGGGTCTTTCATGAGCTTCTGACACCTCAATGTCCACCCCTAGTTTCCCACTTTCTCCAACAAAGTCACGCCTCCCTATTTTTTTAATCCCTTCAAAGAGTTCTGGTGCTAAATATTCAAATATTGAATAAGAAAGTGTGGAAGCCTTTCTTATTCAAACCATCACAGGTTCCATTGGCCCGTCCATTTTCACGTCTTCAGTTAAAGCTTGGAGTCCACCCCAAATCAGGTCAAGCCATTTCAACTATCAGAACTCATTTACAAATTCCTTCTGCAAGGGGGTATTAATGAGTGAACGCCTCCCCCCCGCCCCAAATCCTAGTACTTAGGAAGTTTCTTCACATGGCTCTCTCCTTTTCCTGGAAGAGCACAGCACAGAGATGAGGAAGCAGCTGTTGGAAACAGCGACAACTTCATTTCTCGACGCCTGTTCTTCTGCTCTGGCATGACTGCTCTGTATTTAGAAAATCATCCAGAGAGCCACCACCATCCTCACTCAGCAGCCTGACGGAAAGCCTTTCCCAAAGCTACAAAAGGGACACTGAAACCCTTCAGTAAAGATGTTGTTTACGGTCTAAACCTATGCCAAAGAAAAAAAGAGACACATATAGGCAGCCATCAAGTTTTTATGCATAGCCGGGTAATAAAATTCTTCCTGAGTTGTACAAACATTTCCTTGGGGTTCAATGAAAGGAAAACTGGTTTTATTTGATCCAGGTGTTGCAGTTGGAGGGAGGAATATCACAGGTCTTAAGGAAGGGGCCGGGGGCGTTGACTGACTTGTGTTCTGCCACGCCAGCCCTGGAAGCAGTGAAAGCATACAAAAACACGGAGGACACTTGGCATTCCTTTCTCCTAAAAATATCCGGGCTCTCCCTTTTACTCACATGGCAAGGTTTTTTTTCACCACTGTCCCGAAATTGTCTGGTGTCTTTGGAGTCACAAAGCTGTGGAAGAGTTGAGGTAAATTGATCAGAGCTAGGATAACCTCTTCCAAGCACAGACATGCAGACATATCCCAAAAATAGCTACAAGAGGAGCTAGAGTCCCTAAGAACATACATCCTCTTATATATTTATAAGTGAGCTGTAGGGCTCGAGAGATGACTTAGCAATGAAGAGCTATGGCTGCTCTTACACAGGACCCAGGTTTGTTTCCCACTACCTATATAGTAGCTCACAACTGTAGTTCCCAGGGATCTGATTCCACCTAGAGAACACACACACACACACACACACACACACACACACATAGGCACACTTACACATAAAATAAAAATAAACATTTTAAAAGCTTTTTAGGATAGAAGAGTGACCGGAAGCAAGAAACCAACAACCCTCAGCTTACAACTGGGCAGGGACCTTCAAAGCTCCTCCAGTGTAGAGTGTAGACCCCCTGCTTGGGAGCCAAGATGGAGAACTCCTGCAGGCTCTTCTCCATCTTTCTAGAAAAAGATAGAGAAGACTAGAGGAAGAGACAGTCTCCAAACTCATGTGGTTGTTCCAAAAAGGATTGCTAGAGCCTGTCGTCATGGTGGGTCCATATTCACGGCACTTGAGCCGACACCTGCACATTCTGGTCTTTTGAATTGAATCAGCTCTTGTCTCCCTACCTTGGTTTCATTTGCTTGCCTGATTCCATCTTGAAGACAGACTTGGGAATCCGTGGTAAGCAGTATGTTCACGACTTCAAAAGGCTGAGGATGTTCACACACTTGTGAACACATGAAGCCTTCCTGGGAAATGCCACAAGTGCCTGATGGGAGGGAACAGTCTGTCCCAAACAAAAGAGGAGAATAAAGCTCTCTGCTGCCTAATGGAAAAACTTAAGGAGTCAACACAGTCTGGTCAGAAATCGTGTGCCTGCACAAGCCTATCTCCTGTTCTCGCGCCCCCCCCCCCCCCCCCCCGTCCCCCAGTACCTATCAGAGTGAGGAGAGTGTACATTTTAATCTCACTAAATACTGCAAGGAATTATGGGCATAGAGAACAGTGTTTCCATGCCTAAGGATTCCTCGTTTGGCAGCATCAGGACTTTGGGGGGATTTTGTGGTCCAAATGGGACCTTTACCATTCTCTGAATTCACACAAGCTGGTGCAGTAGGCACGGATGCAGATTTTGGAGAAGAAATAATTATAGCTGTCTTCACTTCAACTGCAGCTTCCAGTTGAAATAAAGGTTCCTGGTGTTCTGTGTACGCTTCCCACAGGGAGTGACAGCTGCGGCTCACATTAGCTCACCGGAGATGGTGCCGCTTCAGCAAGTCTCTGAAACCGCGGTGGAATAAAACACCAGAATTCTTAGCCCTTGCTCCTGTTCTGTGTTGCTGGCTGATTTGCTATGGCTCTGTCCCCTTTGTCAGCATGAGACCTAGCCTGAAGTGACAACCCTACCTAGGACATGCAGACTCATGAACAAGAAAGGGGAAATGGTGGGACAAGGTGACAACCCCTGAGTAGTCTTTTCGGCTTTAATTAGCATACATCACCGCTGCTTATTATTGAGTGAAGTGGGTCTTACGGCTAAGCTCACGTCAGAGGAGAGCCACATGGCTGCTGAAAAGCATTGTCCATTGGAAACATAAAAGGAAAAACTGATATGTGTATGTATGCTTTAATTATATGTTTGACTTTATCTAAAGGCTATAATACAGTAAATGTCTGTCAAATACATAATTTGTAAATGTACGTATATTATAGATGTCATTACTATATGATGTGTGTCACATACACAGACACACGGTTTTCCCAACATGGATGAAAAAGGATACTTTAAAACAGCCCTGCTGGTGACCAGGAGTAAACCCATCTCTTAGAATATGCTTACCCACCTTCTGCTCTAATAGAATTTATCTTAGCGAGTAGATTTGCTACTAATCTAGCTTGCAGAGGACATTTCAAAGCCAGGGAATAAGGCTAGCATTCAGATGAAAGGGCTGCGCAGGGTGTGGTGGTGCACACCTTCTCCTGGGAGGCAGAGGCAGGCGGGTCTACAAACTGAGTTCTAGGACAGTCAAAACTGTTATACAGAGAAACCCTGTCTGGGGGTTGGGGGATGGGGAGATGAAGAGGCTGGAAAGATAGGTCATCAATTAAATGGGGTGGGTGGCTACTCTTTTTTTTTTTTTTTTTTAACTTTATTTTAAAAAACAAAGATAAAAGAAAAAAATTTAAACGTTTTTGCATAAATGTATACAAATACAATTGTGTCAGTGCTTGGCTTTTTTTTTCTTTTTTTTAAGGTTTGATACTCTGCATTAAGGTCTTACTATTTACAATGAGCAAAAAGTACATGTAAAACAGGGTGTAACCCGGAATTAGTCAATGTGTTCTCGGTGTGTAAGGATTGAGGATGACGGGTTTTTTTTTTTTGTTGTTGTTGCTGTTTTGTTTTCTTTTCTTTTCTTTTTTTCTTGAACTTCACACAGTCTGTGAGTTGTTTCTGGGGTAGTCCGAGCCTCTGGGGTTAGCATCCCACTATCAGTGACTGCATATTATGTCTGTTCTTTTGTGACTGGGTTATCTCACTCAGGATGATGTTCTCTAGATGCAGCCATTTTCTTAAGAATTTGGTTAAGTCGTTGTTTCTGATGGCTGAGTAGTATTCCATTGTGTAAATGTACCACAATTTTTGTATCCATTTACCTACTGAAGGACATCTGGGTTCTTTCCAGCTTCTGGCTATTATAAATAGAGCTGCTATGAACATTGTGGTGCATGTATCTTTGTTGTATATTAAAGTGTCTCTGGTGGGTAGCTACTCTTACAGAGAACCTCGGTTTAGTTCCACGCACCCTTATGGTGCCTCACAACTACACACAACAGCCCCAGAGGACACAATGCCCCCTTCTGGCCTCTGTGAAAACTGCATTTATGAGGGCATACCCACACACAAACACATGCATAGTATAAAAATAGAATAAATCTTCAAAACAAAGAATTGGTGACGGAATGCTCTATCAGCATCCGACTGTGGCTTTGGAGAAAGAAGCACACTTGCTCGGAACAGGTGCTTCCGCCCTGACGGACTAGAGTCGAGGAGCCACAGAAGAGTGTGTGTCTCTGCACTCCCAGGTTTCACCTTCCTATGGTCAAAACCTTGCTGACGAAGTTATGAGTCAAGGAAAGGGTTACTTAAAACCATGGTGAGATAAACAGGGATGCTCTGAAAAACGTAATGATTGGTAATCTTAAATTCAGCCTAAATAACCTGTGTTTTAGCCTCTCATCATTACTTTAAATATCATATAAAGAAAATATTATGCAGAAAAGCATACTTGCTACATATATATGTGTGTGCATATATATATATATATATATATATATGAATTATTCAGGTATTGAAAACATCAAAACAGACTTAATAGAGATTCACAAAAGTGCAGGAAAAAAAATAGTAGATCCTGACATTAAGCGAAATTGCAGGTGGAGAAAACCATAATCTGCTTCCTATACCTGTAATTTAGTTTATAAAGCTCTCCTGGGAGAAGGATTCTGGGGAAGTGTGTGCTCTGTGTAATCTTAACGAGCACTTTATTCGAAGCCATATAGGAATGAGACGGGCAGCCTGCCATTAATTTGGACAGACTCCGCCTCGTCTCTGACCAGTGAAATACGCATTTAATAAGCAGGGCCTTCACTTGAGAAGCTCTCTGTAAAGGCAAAGGCATCATTTGCCACAAGTAGTACATTCATCAGGAGCCTAACTCATCTGGATGAATTATCCTAAACCTATAACTAGGAGCCTGTTGAAATCTTAACACCTTCCAGATACCATAATACTGGTAATTGAATAATTGTATTCAAGGAGACATCTCGAGGTCACTGAGCCATCCCTCACTGCTAGGAAGAACTTGAAGAACATGACACACAATGTGCTTACCGGTCCAATGGAAGGAAGAAGCCAGCGTTCCCCAAACCCACTTGCCTGAATCACTACTGTTGAGTGGTTTCATGAACAATTGGGAAGTAGCTGCTTCACACAGGAGCCAGCCTGTCTGTGAAGTTGGCAGGGGATTTGTAAGGACGGTGGGTTGTGAATAGGCCAATAATAAAACTGCAGCAACAAAGCCCTCAGTAGAGTAGCCCTGGTTCCTTCCAGCCAGCCAGATTCCTGATAAGTCATTCTAACATGGCCCTGGTTTGAATGTTTGGCCATTTAGAAAGACTGCTTAAGGCCTTTGGGATAGCTGGGGAAGACTGTGCAGAGCATGTGGTCCCAAATGTACATAAAGCACCTAGCTAGGCATTTCTGTTTTGATGGGAGCACCAGCTTAAAAAACTCACAGTAAGTCTGCAACTTGATAGGACTTGTGCAGCACATCCTTCAGCTCAGTGAAGCTCTTGCCTTGACCAGTCATCCTGAGTCTGGTACAGCCACTGTTTACACCTCAGTCTCTAAGTAGTATCTCCTCTAAGCAACATTGTCTGAGCCTCCTCTACCTTCAGCTGGCACCTGGGAAGACTTACTGAAGTGCTGTATCTTGGCTACACTGGTACTTATAACCCACAGCAAAATACAACGTGGTGGTATTTCAGTATCAGATATTTAAGAAATCATTCCCAACAAAGTAAGCTTCATGTTTTTAATAAATAACATCATTATATGGGAACACCCTCACAGTGCATAATTATGTTTTGGGGCAGTATTCAAGCTAAGATGTTATGATGTCACCACTCAGGCAGATAACATAGGACAAGAGTTAATTCTACCTGATTGTACCTTTTGGGTTTTCTTCAATAAATGTTTTTAAAACTGAGCACTCACCATTATTTTTTTAAAAATTACTATCTTGTAAAAATATCGCTGGCCAGATTTTGTTTCTATGATACCCTTATTCTCATAGGAACATATGGCTTTCCACCACTGTTGAGACTGTCCCCCCTCCCAATAGGTCCCCATCCCCCACCAGTCCTGTCATCGAATATATTCTCTTTCTTACTCTAAGCAAAGAGCTGTAGTTCAGGTGAGTTGTCACACTGAGTACTGAAAAACTGGTACCCAGATGAGGGTAAGGCAATGGAGCCAAAGCCTATGACTTCCTGTCAAGTGGGATCACAGACAGGTCACACAAGAGAGTACCCAGCCCCAAACAGATGCCTACTGAACTTGTTATATAAGCCAATCAGAAGCCTGCTTGCTTTTTGTACAGACCAGTTACTAAGTGAAAAGTAAGTTGTTTTCAGCCCCCCGATGCATTTGGCATGAAATCATAGGGTTTCTCAGTCTATACTGTAGGAGGAGGCTTTCAGTAACGTGGATGGTGTGTGGTTTGGGAGTCATGGTGGTCAGCCTCCCTTAAACCAACCAGAAGAAGTTTTCCACATTAAAAGGTTCTGTTATTAGAACTGGACAGTGTTGACTCATTTCTGTCCCTAGTACCCCGGCTACATATGTTCTCTGTTTTTCATTCACTCGGGAGCTGGCTCTGTCATCTGATAGAGAAGCTTAGCGTTTACTGGGTTCATGTATGTATAAGGCTTTGGGCAGCCTCCAAAAGAACATTGCATAAAATTGGGTAATGGCTGTAGAGTCAAATGACATTATTGCCTGGGATGCTTACAAAACTGATATAGGAGAAACTGGGAAGAGGTCTCCATTGGTAACACTCACTGTGCATGTTTGATCCCAGGATATAAGGGTCTCAGTAGTGAATACCAGCACAGAGACAGTGGTGATGGACAATTCCCCAGGGCTGGCTGGCCAGGTTGTCTAGCTGAGTGTTGAGTTCTTGATTCAGTGAGAGAGACAGATATCTTCTCAAGCAACAAGGCAGACAACAACAAAGAAAGGTGGATAGACCTCCACATCCTCATACTGTTTGTCGGCATCTGCACACACATGTGCACTTGAACATGTGCACACTCATATTAGGACATACGCACACACTCACACTCACTTCTTACTTAGTTCTGTAAAAGTCCTGTCATGATACCTAGACAAATGGATTACATTCTCGCCAGCAAAGAACAATAGTCCTTCCAATTTCTCTTTTCATAACTTCAGGTACTTGAGGTCTACTTCATAAACCATTGAACAACAACATCAAAAATAACAGAAATAATGCATGAGTTCTGGGAACACATTGAAATCTCACATAGTCCCACAGGTCCCACTGTATCACCCTGGGGTTGGAAATCTCCCTTCTGTCCCACATGGGCACACCCTATATGTTACCTGTCTGATAGTCCTTGGAAGCCATCTTGGCTACTGAATCAAAAGTCATGGCCTATACTGGGTTTAGGGTACAGACTGGGCTTCAGTATCCATTGAGACTCTTGGATCACATCCCTGCTGGTAAAAGGGGAACATCTCTATCCAATGATGGTAGAGGTCTGCGGGCCTTTTCATCCAGTGGCATTCTTGGGTTCCACCCCCAACAGCTTGTGTTTTCTTTCATCAGAGAGCTGCAGTGAGTTGATGCAATCCTGAGGCTGCGGCAGGGACAGGTGAGGGTTGCAAATGTGAACAAACGGAATAGTCAAATGTGGTTTGAATGGCACTGAATGCTTTTGCGTAATATACCGATGGTTAGAGTTTTGGCTGCTGCCAAGGCCCTGGGGAAACAGCATCTGTCTGATAGGTATTAGAAGGTGAGCCCCATCTCCAGCTCAGCTCAACAGTCAAAGTGAAATTTCATCGTGGGAATTATACACCGTAGTTTCGTTGCTGGTTGGTGGGTTCGTTTGGCTCCTCAGTTAAGAGGTCAAGACTGTAGGCCAGCAGCCGGCACTCCCTTCCGGTCTCCTCATAAGCGCTTTGCTACCAAGCTGCTTGGGTGCATGTACACAACTGTTAATGTCCTTCAGATGGATGGAGTCCTTTATTTTTCCATAACAACCATTGTCTCTTGATAGATTCTAACTCTCCCTCCTCTTCCGGTTTCTACTTGTCTAACGTATTAGTACCTTATCTGATGATAGTGACGAAATTCCTGAAAGAATCGATTTTAGAAATCTTTGCCTCACAGTTTGAGGGACTTTGGTTTGGCACGGTGGGGAAAGGCCTGCTCATATCTAGGCAGTCTGGGGAACACAGAGGTCAGTGGAAGAGATTGACCTATAACCCTACTGCCAACTTCCCAACCCCCAGTGACCCACCCCCTGCAGTGAGGTCCCACCTCCTAAGGTTCTAACCATCTTCCAAAACATGGCCACCATGGGGGGACCAAGCGTTCATGATCCCTTAAGGCACATTTCTCATCCAACTGTAACTCATAGGCTTGCTTTCTATTCTTTCCTTTTAAATCCTATGTGTCCTAGAAACCAAACAAATTCTCCAGTAGGAAAACATCTTACTGAATCTTACTGGGGAATGCAAGGGGAGGGTGTGCGGTTGGTAGACATTTAGGCAGATAGAAAGGCAGTTGTGTATGAATAGCGGTGTTTAAAAGAGCCTCTTCCCGTGGCTCTTTCTGATTTGCTATAACTTACTCCCTGCAATTTGTGATTTGAGTATGAAACCTAAAACCTCGTCATAAGAGGTTTAAAGACATAGTTTATTTTAATGACTGACGTAGACAGGTTCTGGTTAAGGTTTGATTATCTGTGTTTGTGTCTGAATGGTATTTCAGTTCATTATCAGCGCTCCTATGGGGGAAACAAAGGGGATTGAAGAGACTGTTTGTGCATTCACTCTGTCTCGCCTCTGCCCATCTCTCTACCTGGCCATAGTTCTCAGTCCCAGCAGATTTTCTAGACAGATCCCTGGCTCTCTAGTTTTCCCTGACATCTTGACATGATTTAATGACATCCAGGGGTTTGATGTCCCATGTTTCCCTGAATTCCCATTTCCCTCCTAATTTCCGTATGCCTAAGGCACCTGACTTGTAGGTCTCTCTGTGTCTTCATTCCTCAGTTCTTTGGGACTTTTTTGCTTAAAGCGATGTGTTAATCTCAGTACAAACAAAAAAGTAAAACAGAAAAATGCACAGAATCGATGTGATTCACTAGAAAAACGCAGGATTCTCTGATTTCTTACCCACTCGTACAACTGAGCTTAAAGAAGGTCTGGAAATCTATTTTCTCACTTTGGCTCTCTCTTTCATTCCGAACTAAGCAGCAGGTCTGCAGCTTGAAACTGAGATGAATACTCAATCCACGCTGGTCAGAATTAGCAAAGACTCCTCAACTCAGACAAAAGCCAGAATTTGAAAGTTTTCCGTCCCTGGGGCGGCAGCAGATTGGGGAGACTGAGGGAAAGAAGCACACCTCCAGGGGCTAAGATCTGGCCTTTGGTTTGTGTTCTTGATGTAAATTAAATGGCTCTTCCATGTCAAACATGATGAGCCTGTGGCCCACGTTAGTATAGATGGCTTTTGTGCAAAGGATTCAAGAGAGGCCTTTACCAGATGTTTCGACTGCAGGGAAAACAAATGGAAACACATTGACTGAGCACCCCAGTAAGCCTAAGAGAGTTTTGGTTGGGACATTTCCCTAGGCTTTTTACTTCTATTTGAAGAAACTGAACTTTACCCCAAGCTGCTGTTTATCTAAGAGTGTGGTGGTTGAGAAATAATCCAGAATTCACAAGGTTAGAGAATGACCTGGTTTACACACTGTCCCTCCACCCATCTCACCCCACAGGTCCCCTCAGGGAGGTGATAGCTGGGTCACTGGTGTATCCACCCCACAATGCTCACCCACAGGACACACCAGCCTCTTGGGCGTGGCCCTCTCCATTCGGGGAGCTCCGTGAGACTCAGGTCTCAGGATCCTCTTCCCTCCTGCACTCTTGAGTTTAAAATCATTCCAATATGCTCGACCGATGAGCATCTTCATGCAACGTACTGGGAATTAAAACCATCGGTGAGGCTGGATTTTTGTAATGCCTTCGTTTGTGAGAAAATAGACTGCCCTGTTGTGGTTTTTGATCCTGAATGGGAGAGTAAAGTAAGGTTAAATAAATAATCTCAGGCTTATGTTGGAAAGTTTTAAAGGGCCCATTAAAAAGAGGATTATAATTATTATAATAAGCCTTTCTTCTCCTCTCTGGTCACCTAGTTCCTTGGTGCATAAAGACGGTATTTTTCCCTGAGGGACACTCGGCCTTTGTGCTCTGCCCTGGGAGGTTGGTTATCACCCATGAACTCTGGCTCCACAGAGAAGATAACCCGAGCACACACAGAACAAGTCCTTCCTGTGGCCTGCACATTCTCTGCATCCTTCCTTCTGGGTCAGCTGACCCACACAAGGCGACCTGGGAGCAGCGTCGCCTTGGAATGGCTGGCACGGAACAGACCAGCCGAGCCGATGTCTGGTTGTGAGACTCACCATGTTCTTTTTCTTGTGTGTTTTAGAAATCGAGGCGAAGGAAGCATGTGACTGGCTCCGAGCTGCCGGGTTTCCACAGTATGCTCAGCTATATGAAGGTACGTGGGCCTTCCCCTCCGTTCTTCTCAAAGAGAACCGGCCACTTAGATCCTGCCCGGTGCTTGTCGGGCCTTCGCTCGGACGCATTGTGGATTCACGTTCTTCCTCCTCCGCGTTGGCAATACTAAGATTATTCTGACACATTTGGAAACGAGTGTCCTCTGTCCCCACCACTGCCACTCCACCTCTGCTTCCCTAGAGATTCCCACCCAGCTCATTAGTTTCTTCCCAGTGTCTGCCGAGACTCGCTTTCCAGAACTTTTTTCATGTTCTTTTTTTTTTTCTTCTTCTTTTTTTAAAGATTTACTTATTTATGGGTACACTGTAACTGTCTTCAGAAGCTATCACCAGAAGAGGGCATCGGATCCCAGTACAGGTAGTTGTGAGCCAAGGTGTGGTTGCTGGGAATCGTACTCAGGACCTCTGGAAAAGCAGCCAGTGCTCTTACCCTCTGAGCCATCTCTCCGGCCCCGCATGTTCTTTCTTGTTTGAATATTGTGCTCAGTTTTCTTGAGATTGCAATGAATTCATTGGTAATAAATTTCCTAGAAGTCTCAAAACTAGTTGTTTTGGGATAGCCCTAATTTATGCTTATTTTACATGAAAAAAATATGTTATGGGTCAGATGTCAGTCTTTTGAGTTTTGGGTAAGGGGCCTTTGTTTGTCCAACGTTACACTTCTGTTCCTTGATTCTTTAGTTAATAGCTAATAAGTATTCACTATCTTACTTTTCTATTACTATAGTAAAATACTATGACCAAGGTAACTTATAAAAGAAGTTTATTTTGGGACTTATAGTATCCATGGCAGGAGATACAACAGCAGGCAGGCTTGGTTCTGGATCAGTAGCTGAGAGCTCACATCTGATTCATAAACAAGGCACAAAGGGGGAACTGCTGGGAATTACATGAGCTTTTGAAATCTCAAAACCCCTCCCCACTGACACCCCTCCCCCAACAAGGCCACACCTCCTAATCCTTCCAAAACTGTTCAGCCAAATAGGGACCAGGCCCTCAAACATAATGAGTCTGTGGGAGCCATTCTCATTTAACCACCATATTCATCTAACTGGATCTTAGGTTGTCTAAAATCATGATTAAATTGTTGCTGTTTTGTCGGTCATCCTTATTCATCATGAAGCAGTCAGGTCCCAGGAATGAGCCAGTAGTACACTTGAGGTGCTCTATGGGAAATTAAAGCTAGTAGTATTTCTCACAAAGGATGGATTAAATATACACAAAGGAGGAGCCAAAGGTGTATAGTTTTTAGGGCTGTCACTACCACAGGCCCAAAGTAGAGGGTGCCGGAGCCTAGAAAACAGGAGGGAAGCACACAGCTGGCCATGGGATGACCAAGAGATGCTTCATTTCAGCCATGGCTTCCCGTTGACCAAACACAAAAGGAGCCAGAGGGCATGAGTCTCTTTGGGCACCATCTACCTTCACAGTGGGTCTCAAAGCGTAAGACCAAGTACAAGGTGCTGGGTGTCTGGGGGCTCAAACGACAGGGCACATGAAAGCATAGCCAGTTCTCTTCCTAGTGCCACGGACATTGTGTGGTGTGTGTGTAGGAAAGAGACAAAATTCATCTTTACTTAGAAATGGCTCCTGTCCTTTCACCAAAAGTCTCGAGTTTATATTAAAAAACCAAAAGTTCAGGTTCTTTTTTTTTTTTTTTTTTTTTTTTTTTTTTTTTTTTTTTTGCTTTAGTCATTTTAATTCTGTAAGGACAAAGGAGAGTTAATGTTGAGGTGTAGTTTGAAGTTTAGACTCTCTGACAAAAGTTTTCAGAGGATCATTCATAACCTTTGAGACCAAGAAACGAAGAAGGAAAGAAAGAAACAAAAAAGAGAGAGAAGGAAGAAAGGAGGAAAGAAAGGATTGATTGCTATCACTTAAATCTAAACAACCTCCAACTCCTGTTCTTCACCAGCCATTTACTAATTAGGAAGGGAAAGCCCCGGATGTTAAGTGATCTTGGTTCTAGTTAGGGTTTTTGTTATTGTGACAAACACCATGACCCAAACAAGAAGAAAATGCTTTGTTCCAGCTCTCAGGCCCAATCCATCACTGAGGGAAGGTGGGGCAGGAACCTGGAAGCAGGAGTGGATCCAGAGGCCAAGGAGGGATGCTGCTTACATGGCTTGCCCAGCCCGCTTTCTTACAGAGCTTAAGAATACTAGCTCAGGGGTGACATCACCTACAGTGAGTGGGCCCTTTCACATCAACCATTATTCAAGAGAATATCCCACATATTTGTCTGCAGGACGGAGCTTTCTCAATTAAGATGTCCTCTTCCCAAACACGTCTCAGTTTGTGTTAAGGCAAAAGGAAAACAGCAAGCAGCTCAATGTCCTTACATGGATGGATTAAAAAAAAAAATCCAGCCTTTTTGATTCTTGATGAATCATATATACATACATGTCTTAGTCGGGGTTTCTATTCCTGCACAAAATATCATGACCAAGAAGCAAGTTGGGGAGGAAAGGGTTTATTCAGCTTACACCTCCATATCGCTGTTCATCACCAGAGGAAGTCAGGACTGGAACTCAAGCAGGTCAGGAAGCAGGAGCTGATGCAGAGGTCATGGAGGGATGTTACTTACTGGCTTGCTTCCCATAGCTTGTTCAACCTGCTTTCTTATAGAACTCAGGTCTACCAACCCACAATGGCTGGGCCCTCCCCCCTTGATCACTAGTTGAGAAAATGCCTTACAGCTGGATCTCATGGAGGCATTTCCTCAACTGAGGCTCCTTTCTCTGTGATAACTCCAGCTTGTGTCAAGTTGACACAAAACCATCCAGTTCACGCGCACACACACACACACACACACACACACACACACACATACACATATATATACACACATATACATCATATACATATACACATGCATTATACATATACATACACAATCACATATGCATACATATGATGCTATAGCTACTATAAATTTAATGTGAGCATTAATCTTACATATCTAAGATGTGCTGTAGCTCAGAAACATGGTCATGTCAGCTTGTTTAATCCATATATAAATATGATGGGAACAGAGCTTGCTCTGTGACCACTATTACTCAAAAACCAATATCCAGTAAATGTTTAAAGTAGCCACCATGATTATGATATTTACTGTGCAGCTGAGGGAAGGTCACTTGCCCAGAACAACACAGCAAATAAGTAATGTGCACTTAAAACCCGGGGTCCTGTGCTTTTCACTGTGATGCTCACAGTGGGGTGCTGTTCACTGGGGACCACGAGGGATTCAGTCACTGTGAAATACTTAGAGATTGTTCACTTGACTGGATTCTTTTATATAGAGTCAAGTGGTTATGTCTACAAGTTGGAATTTCGACAGCCAAGTAAATATTTCGTAAACTGGTATGTTTAAACTTTCACTGTGTAACCCATGCTCTAAAGAGAAAAAGGTGTGTCCCTAGAATGGGGACAGTGTCCGCTTCCAACTCAGAGGAGGATTTAGAAACGTTAGCTTCATCACAACTGCGAATACATGGAAAGTACAAAATCGGAAGGCATGACAGTCACAATGACCGACATTAAAGTTGACCTTGGGCCATTACGTAAAAGAGGCACCTAAAATTAAATCCATATTCTGGATATTGACAGCTACCACCCCAGTTGACATGAGTCCTCTTTGGACATGACAGTCATGGGGTTGGAACCTCTTCTTTTGTGGTATCAATTTGGGGACTTCAAGATGACTAAAATTTTGCTACCAAAAGAAGGAAGGAAGGAAGAAAGAAGGGAAGGAGGGAAGAAAGGAAAAGAAAAACAGATCTGAGACTATTGAACTTGGTATATTTTTGGAAATGTCCTTTGTGAAGAAAAAAAAAGTTCACCAAACTAAGAATTCCATGAAGTCATCTGTCTGAGACCTATCCTGTAGTGAATAGGAAGAATGTAGAAGCTGTTCTTCATGTCCTCCTGAGGAATGTTAGATAAGAATGGACATAAAGGGCCCTTGGCATGCAGTCCAGCCCAAGGATTAGGTGCTTCTTTTCATGTTTTGCACTTACACCGCACTCTCAAGAATACTTTCTGTGATTAAAAATAATACTGTGTGCTATTTTTAAATGCCATCAGTAATAACAATAAGCAGTAACTGTGATTTAATATTTAAGGACGGTGATTTGTGCAGAACTTGGTGGCCTGAGTTCATTGGCCAGCGGTCACATTCAGCAAAAGGCATAAGCCTCTGTCTCCTCCTTTCTCTCTTAGATTCACAGTTTCCTATCAACATTGTGGCTGTCAAAAAAGACCATGATTTTCTCGAAAGGGACCTTGTAGAACCTCTTTGCAGGTAAGCCAAATGAGTGAAGTAACTTTGGGTTTTCTTTCTTTCTTTGGTCTGTCTCCATTTGGGCAGCATGAAGTTGAAGATTGAAGTTAACAATCTAGTAAATATGTACTGTGTGGTCACATCGCAGCATCCTGGTATCCTGAGAATGCTCAGTTCCTGTTTTTGTACAGTTTAAATCTTAATGGGTCGGGAGGGGATGGGGAAAGGGATGCTTCAGACATTAGATTAGAAAAAAGAAAGGAAGAGGAAGAAAGTAGAAAAGAAAGAAGAGAGAAAAAAGAGAGAGAAGGGGGAGGATGGATATTTCAGAGTATTGTTAAATGCCATTTTTAAAATGCAAATTAAGGATTAGGGCAGTGAAGTGGGGAAAGGATGCAGGATGGTCAGCCATTTCAAGCATTGTCATGGCAACGTCTGAGACATCCTTTGAGGATGTTCAACTTGACCTAAGTTTTTTTTACAGAATACATAAGGCCCAGTAAATACATCTGCAGACTGACTCATTTAAACCTTTATTGTGTACCAAATCTTTTAAAGAGGCAGAGATGTATTTATGAAGACTTCTCTCCTCTCAGACACTTGACACAGTAGTTAGAGAAGCCCAGGTGAGGCATGAGGAAATAGACAGATAAGAAACCATTGAACTCTGGCTCATAAGTTTAAAGATCCAATAGAATCTCTATTTTAGATAATCAAATTCCACGTGAAAGGTCAATTGTGTCTGTAGAACTTTGCAGTTCCGTGGCCAATGCTCTGGAAAGAGGATGAAGTTGGGGTAGGTGTCAGTGCAAGATGCTGGAGATCCCATACTGAAAACCTCAGTCCATTGCTCCTCTTTACACATTCTGTATTTGGTAAGCATGGCTATTCAATGGTGAGCATAGAGATACCAGAGCATGCCAGAATAGCGTAAATAATCTTAGGTTTGCAGGATCCCCGATGTGTGGTTTTGTGTTCTGAGCTTGCTATATGACAAAATAATAATAATAATAAAGTATGTTACAGTAAATATAAAAATGCTGTTAACCTTTTATCCCTAGAGAGTGCCGGCTCCTGTTGAGCCATATGGCACTGCAGGGTATCTTAGCAGCTCCATGAAGCCTTTAAATAATCAGGCTCAGACCACTACACCCACCCCAGCTACTTCTGTCCCAGGTGGTCTACGACCACCCCAGTGTTGTTTTCAGCTTTCACACACAGTCCTCCACAGCCCAGTAAAGTCACGACACAACAATCAATAACTTATCAAACAGGTTTAGATGTTAAATTCTCCATCAACAATCCCTCTAAACAATAAGCTTACAACCAGCTGACAAAGATATAAACTGCCCACCTCAATAAGATACATTGACCCATAGAAACCCTTAGAAATAATTATAATAACCTTATGTATACAGAGATGTGCCGAGAGAATCATTCACATCTGCTTCCATGTTGCCTCCTCCTCTTTTCTCCTCCTCTTCCGCTTTACCAACTTTGTCCCCGCCCACTCTCTGCTGACATAAACCTACAAAAGTAGATTTGTGCTGATCTCTGCTATTCATAAAGACAGTACTGTGTGTCTGCTCCTGTCAGTTTCAAAGAGAAAAGAATTCTGAGTCATAAACTTGGTGGCTACCTGGCTGGCTCGATGGCTGGCTCAACCGGTTAAATGTACTTGCCCCCAAACATAGCAACCTGAATTCGATTCCTGAGACCCACAAAGTAGGAGGAGAAAAACAAATCTCAAAAGCTGTCCTCTGACATTCATACATGCACTAAATACATACGTGTGTACATAAAATTATATATTTGAGGATACAAGCCATTTGGAAATAACATGCACATATCTGTGCCTTTGTGCAGCTATGGGGTAAATAGACTATTTCCTTGTGATTCTTCAAAAGCTTTGACTTGGAAGAGTATCATTTCCTGTTCTCCATCTGGAAGGCACACCTGCAGCATCAACAGAGCCTTCCAAAAACACATTTATTCCACTCAGTAACATGGGATGCTGTTTCTCTAAGTGTTGAGTATATTCCTGCTGGCTGGCATTTAAAAAAAAAAAAAAACTTTCTATTTTTAAAATTAATTTCACTCTTTTCCCATTAAGTCTTCTAATTTTGTTTTCTATAAATTGACTTATTTTTAGCATTACACACAACACAACACACACATTCAATAATAACAGTGTGCAATCAAGGCTTGACAAAGTTCCACCCACTGCTCCTGAAGCCACCATTTCTTCCTACTCCCAACTCCTGGTAACCACAGATTTATTGTCTGTGCCTACATTTTGGCTCTGTCAGGATGTTGCAAAGACGACATGGAACAGTAAATCGCTGTTTTGCCTGGCTTCTTTCACTCAGTGTAATGTTCTTAAGAGTGTTTAAGAATGTTCTTAATTCATGTTAATTTCTGTTTCAAAAATATATTTCTTTTCACTGTTATAAAAAAGACTTGTGGGTTCTCCAGTTTGAGGATAGAGGGACACGCTAACATTGATATAGGTGGTATTGTGTGAGGGTAAATATATATTTCTTTCCAATAAAATCTTAAGAATGGGACTGTGGGGGCTCATGACACATCTGTTTTATCTTTATAAAGACCTTCAAGTGGCCCTGTTCTTTTGTATTCCTGAAAACATATGAGGGTTGACACCTGGCCTGTGCTTTTGTTTTGCTCACAGACATTCTAACTGGTGTCTGGCTGTGGTTGCATTGTGATTTTTAATGTGCATTTTCTTAGTGACCAATAAAACCACACATTCTTCCATATCTCACCAACCTGCCTTCTCCTGCAAAATATCTATTCAAGCTTTCTCTCATTTTTAATTGAATAAATAATTTCTATTCCTGAGTTTTGAGGGATTTTATTGTTGTTATAAATACCTCTTTTGTCAGATACATTTTGCAAATATTTTCTGCCCGAAGGTAGATCTTTTCAATAGCATAGCATGAGGGTTTTTTTTTTTTTTTTTCTTAAATTTTTCTGGCTGAATTTATTTATTTCATGTATATTTAAGAGTGTATCTAAAAATGACCTTGCCTAAGATGAAGTCCCAAGTATAGTATTTTGAATTTGAATTTATCTTAGTAAGTTCAAGGCCTGGGTCAAGACTTATTCAAGCATTTTAGTGTCTTGAGTGTTTCAACTACTTGTTGAAAGCACTGGACTGCCATCTTCATCAAGTCACCTTGACACACATATGCCTGTGTGTTTTTGTGTATGACACGTATGAGTCCAGGACACATATGCCCAGTGCCTGTGTGGAAGTTAAAGGACAACTTGAAGAAGTTGGTTCTCTCTTCCAGCCTTGGGGTCTGGGAATTGAACTCAGGTTTTCCTGCTTGGTGGCAAGTGCCGTTAGCCACAGAGCCATCTCACCGGCCCCAAATTTACGTGTCTATTAGTAACCAGTGTACGCTTAGGTCTCTCGATGTTTACAACAGAACTTGGCAGCACAAGACTTGGCAATACCTAAGCATCTCATGGTTCCGTGCATGCCATGATTCTTACATGCGGTGTTTATTGCAAGAATATAATTTTTAATATTTTTATACCCTGAAAAAAACTTTCTAAGCTGTTTTATTAATTCTTGTGAACAAGCATTTGGCTGGGAGTGTGTGAACCTCTGTTCTCAGGGTGCAGGAGCTGTGAGTAAAAAGAGGCCAAAGGAAGAGTCACACACACACACACACACACACACACCCTGGGTGGATCAAAGGAAGCAAGGGTAGATAGGCAGCCAAAAGCAGCTGACTGGAAAGCTAGTAGGAAATTGTTCCTCTTCGCTCTGAGTTCTACACAGTACAGATTTCCTGCCTTGCACATAGCAGAAATTGATGGAGTACCTCCTGCCGCAGGAGAGTGAGGGTGCTTTAAAAAAACATTGAGATTAACAGGCAGCTGATTAGAACCTTGCCTACTCAGAAGGTAAGTATTGATTAATGCCAAGAGAGCTGTAAGGGGGTAAAATTTTATTCCTTTTCTTCGTTGTGCAGTGCATCTACAAAGATAGTGATTCTTTTTGAATTTCTGAAATTATATCTGTTTGCTGATTTGTTTATTTGTTGGATGGCAGGGCCACCAGAGGACATCTTTTATAAGTTGCTTACCTCATCCCACTGTACGGGTCTTGGGAATTGAACTTGGGTCCTTGGGCTTGGCAGCAGGCAACTTCACGTACTAGTCTGTCCTGCCAAGTCTCTATGGGCTGTACAGTTCTCATGGGTGTTTGAAATGCTGAGACAGTGCAGAATAATGAGAGATTTAAAACCCGAGGGAGCCTCTCCCAAGGAGACAAAGGCAGGCAGGAGAGCCAGAGTCCCCTGCCAAAGGATATTCACCACGGAGATTTTGCTCACTGTTGGAGGCAAGTGGTTGGGTCACTTCTTAGATTCAGGTTTACAATAGAATCACCAAACAGCATGGCTTAAAAATACAGATCCCACAGAGAGTGAGACTGGCCAGAAGGAATGAGGGTAGATGCGAAGCTGTCCACTGCTTCCTTTGTGGTAGCTCTGAGGTTTAGGCCCCAGACTCCAGGCAGATTTCAGCCTTTGCTGAAAATCTGAACCACCAGAAAGGCAGCCGAGTTCTTTGTGCGTGGCTGGAGGAGTGGTGGCAGGACCAGTGTCTAGCAGGCTCCGTGTAGATAGATGGTCATCACCGCAGGCACAAAGAGCTCCGTTTACAGATTTCAGCAGCTGCTGTTAAAATTCGTTTTTTCTGGTCGTGGTTGGTCGTTGACTGAAAGTGTCTTTCTCTGTATGTCACAAAAAGTTCATTGCAAACCTAATTATCTAAGTGAGCTGGTTGGAACCTTAACTCTATGGGGCATAAAAGGTGTCAAAACAGCTTGCAAAGTTTGCCCCTTGATGCAAACCCCAGCAAGCTGAAGCACTGGGGAGGCGAGGGGCTCCCCTCTGCAATGTCGGGTTGTAGCTTTCGCTGCAGCTGGCCGCAGACACAGGCCTCGATGCTCAAACATGACCTTTGAACTCCTAAATTAACGTGACGATAGTGACTAATCTGCATAATGCATATTGTTAATAGATGCTAATTAATTATAGCAGATGACAGATGAGAGCATGGGCTGTGTCCGCTGTGAGAGGGAACGATGCAAGGGAGAAGGATGTTACGGTTCATTGTCACACACAACCTTTGATCCGAGGATGTCAACAGTGTTGATATTAAGCAATGACAGTCTCTGGGAAAATAATGGAAACCTTTCCCTTTAAACATATGTGTCATAGGAGGGGCTGGAGAGACAGCTTGATGGTTAAGAGTGCTTCCTGCTCTTGCAGAGGACTCAGGTTCGATTCCCAGGACCTACATGGTGGCTCCCAACTACAACTCCTGTACCAAGGGATCTGACACCCTCTCCTAACATCCATGGTTGCCAGACACGCATGCTACAGACACACATGCAGAACATCCATACACATAATACACATAAAATAAAATAAGGATGGTAATTGTCTTGTGCAAGCTGATTTCATTGCATACAGCCCCTTTCTGACAGCACAGCCCGCCCCTTCTCTCTCTCTTTCTCTCTCTCTCCCCATTTGCATACATGACCTTTGGTCCTGCTTTCCTTCCAAAGCTCAGCTAAAGTCCAGAGGCAGATCCAGGGTTTAAGCACCAGCACAGGGGTGATTCCTCGTGCTGTCAATCCTTGGGGTAACAGCAAAGGGAAAAGCGGAGGGAGGCACATCCATCCTTGTCTGGCTCCTCAGTGGCATAGTAACAGTCATTTGCTTACTTCAAACTATATGTCGGCTTCCCTTATCACACCCCATCCTGCTCCAGACACCATAAAGCCTTCCTGTGCCCGGCCTGTGACTTTTGAACACCCGAGCCTTGGGAATTACATAGCAGAATTGTGCATTCGGCACAGAGCATCTGCTCTGCTCTCCCAAATCTATGCTTGCCAGACTCTCAGCACTGAGCCCTTTCCCACGCCCTGTGGCCACAGCACATGGACGACTCCATGAAGGGCTGGGCCTTGATCCCAGGGTCGGAGCACATCTTCCCTGACCGTGGTTTCTTGAAGGTCTTTGAGGTTCCCACCCAGAACACTCCTTAGCTGACAGGGTTCCATCCACCACCCTGACAGGAGCCAAGGGTAAGAAGTTCAGGCAGTTGGAACTGAGTCAGGATGGTCTGGAAGAGATGCCTATCTCTGCTTGCTAGTTCTCCCGTGCCTTTGGCAAGAAAATTAAAACCATCACAGGAGACCTCTGGTAGTGGAAATGTCGAAGTATGAGGAAGGAGGAAGAGGACCTACTGTTTTCCTATGGTTGCTAAGTGAGGAGCAGACAGCCTGTGGTGTCCCCAGTATGAGTCAGGCCTGGCAAGCGGCACCTAGCCCCTCACACTGACACTGTTGCTCTCTCTCCACTACAAATGCACAGCCTCAGTCTGACCATCTTCCCTTGCCCCAGACTTCTCTCTGTCCAGCATCCCTTTCTGACCACTGCCTGGCTCTGGCTCTGGTCCTCTGGTCTATGGGAGACTTTCAACTCCACAGCACGGACTGCATCATACTCAACTGCACCTCATGGGCACAGGGCCTTGTACCAAATGAGACCAAATGAGTAAATACTTGTTAAGTTTAACCTGCACTTAGTAGAAATAACCTTTCAGCCCACAAATTATTATATTGGTCTTTGGTTAGGAAATATACAATGATAAACTCTTCATTTTCCCTCAAGAATAATTTAAAATGCTTTCCTTTGCTGAAGACTTCCTCCTTTCCATCTTCCCCCTCATCTGCCTCCTCCTCCTCTTCCTCCTTTTTTTCTCCTCTTGCTTCATCTTCGGATAGGATCTTACTGTGCAGTACCAGCTGGCCTAGAAATTGCTATGTAGCCCGAGCTAGCTTCAGACTCACAGAGATCTGCCTGTCTCTGCCTGGGATTAAAGGAGAATGTCACCCAACCTTCAGCTTTCTTAAGAGACCGTTAGGTGACTACCAGCTTCTGGTTCTCAGTGTCTGCTCTGTCTCAGCCCTTCTCCCTCCACCCGCTTGGCGCCACCCCACCCCCACAATGGGTAAATACAAAGGAATGTATGGATTTACGGCCCCTTTCTTAAATACTTGCCACAATTAATCATCTACACCCTCCTCTCATGGGTGCAAATTCTCTGGCTTCTGAGACGCCACCTTCAGCTGGTTCTTATTGATCTACACTTGGACTTTCACCTTCCCAAGGCTAGCTTCCTTCTTCAGCCCTGGGTTCTAAACACTAGAATTCACCAAGGTTCTCAATTTGTTTCCCCAGCTCACTGGGGTTTAGTTATATTCAGCCCTTGATATCCATGTGATCACCACCCCTGAGTTCGAGCAACTTCATATTAATCATGAAACATCGCTTACGTGATGTTTGCATTGCATTAAGTATTATAAATAACATAGGGGTGACTTAAAATAGAGGGGATATGAGAGATGATGTTCAAACTATACAAACGCTGGGCCATGTTCCTTAAGAGACTTGAGCAGGAGAGAATTTGGGTGTCTGCAGGGGGACTCCTGGAACCACTCTTCCAAAGACATAGAGGATCGACTCCATTGTGTTTGCGTCACACTCGCCATCTGTGTCCCACTCACTCTCAAGGTCCTGGATGTCACAGGGCCCCACGCTTTAACACACACGGACCAGAGCTTGTTATCTTCCTCCTCTCCCTGCTTCCATTGACGTCCACGTTTCACCGTTCTCTACACTTGATAGCCCATTTGAAATCTGAGCCTCACCCTCCGTCTGCCTCCCCATCTTCCTAAGTGTCGACCCTCACATTCCACCTCCACCCCTCTCCGGTGGCCTCTCTTTTCCACTTTGCTATCTATTCTTCGGGTTTCTCTTTTCTTTCATTGAAAATAGATCTTTCTGTACTGATTATGGTTTCCTCGCCCCCCCCCCCCAGCTCCACCCAGATCCTTCCCAACTTCCCATCCACCCAAATCTCCACCCTTTCTTTCTCTCACTAGAATACAAGCAAGCATCTAGGGAATAATAAAAAAAGATAAGATTAACATAGAAACAGTTCAGAGCAGGACAAAACAAAGAGTAGAAAAGGAGCCAAATAAAAAGTGCAAGAAATAGGGATACAGAGACACGCATGCTCCCATGCAACATTAAAAACTCAACCCTAATATATAAAAACTCAACCATAATTTATAAGCAAAAAAGATCTGTAAGGGAGAAAAGAGCAAACAAAGCATTATGAGTCAAAAAATAAAAATAAAAAAACTTCACAAAAATATCATTGAGTTTGTCATGTGGTAGCCCTCTACCGCCAGACATGGGGCCTGCCCTTAACCAGTCAGACTCCTTTGGAAAAAACTAATTTTTTTTTTTAAATTTGCAATCAGTTATCAATTAGAGAGCTCCTGGGTAAAGGATAGAAGCTTAGGTTCACTTGCGTCTCTCAACACTAAAACCTCAGCTGGTGCAGACTTGTGCAGGTTCTGCATGCTGCCACAGTAGGTGCTCTGGTCCCACTATGTTCAGAAGGCTTGTGTTTCCTTAGTGGTCTTCATCCCCTCTGACCTTTCCATCTCCTCTTCCATAGGATTCCCCGAGCCCTGGGGGGAGGGGCGATTTGATGGAGATCTCCTATTAGGACTGGGTGTTCTGGATGTGACCAGATGTGCTTTGCACATTGTCCAGTCAATATATTTGTTCCCATCTGCTGCAGGAGGAAGCTTCTCTAACGATAGCCGAGCAAGACACTGATCTATGAGTATAGCAGACTGTCATTAGGAGGCATTTATTGCTCCATTCCACTAGCAAAACAGTAGTATTTGGTTTTCCCCCAGGTCTCTGGCCTATCTGGGCTTAGGTTTCTGACCACCCATGGAGTCGGGTCTTGGACCCAATCAGATAGGGGTTGGTTAAGTCCATAAGCTTTATGTACTCTGTCACCAGTGTATTTTACAGGCATGTCAGCATTGTAGAGCTCAGGGTTGTAGCTGGGTTGGTGTTTACATTTCTCCTCTAGTAGCATACAGAGTACCTTCCAGGACCATGAGCATTATTCAGTAGGGGTGAAGGCTTTAGGAAGGCACCAGCTTGATTTCTCCATGTTCAAGGAGTTGTGAAAGTATTATCTTCAGCAACACGTTCTCACTATAGGTTTGTGGAAAGGAACTGTAGCCTTGGCAACAGTCTGGGTTGTTTGGAGCTCTTTATGGGGCCCCATTAACCAACAACAAAATTAGATGTAACCTACTCCCAGAACCGGGGTCTCATTTAGTCACCTGGGGCTTCGTCTTCCTTGTTATTGGATGGTTACATTTATATTTCTTCCATATATGTACATATTTTAAGAAGCTTCTACTATAGTAGGCTTCCATACAACCTCTCAAATAGCTTAGTTTTAGCCATCCCTCCCTGTGCTTTCTCCCTTGCCCCATCTCCCCTTCCCTTACCCATTTGATCTTTCTAATCCAGACTCCCCTCCCCTTCATAATTATCTATTCTATACCTTGTTCCTAAACTGATCCATCCCTCTCCTCTAGTACCTTACTCTTTACCTAACTTCTGTGACTGCAGATGTAGTCTTCTTAACAGCTAACATCCATATAAGTAAGAACTTACCGTATTTGTCTTTTGGAGTCAGGCTACCTCACTCAGGATGATTTTTTTTTTTTTTTTTTTTTTTTTTTGTAGCCCCATTCATTTGCTTGTGAATTTCCATTTTTAAACAACTGATTAATATTCTGGTGTATAAACATACAGCTGTTTTTAAAATCCATTTTTCCATTGATGAACATCTAGACTGTTTCCAGTTTCTGACTATTAAGAATAGAGCAGCAATGTCACATTTGGATTCTTTAAATATATTTTTTTTTCTTATGTGTATGATGTGCCTGGATGAGTTTATGTGCACCTAGTGCATTCAAATGACCACTGGGCCCAGAAAGGTACATGCCCTAGAACTTGAATGATAGGCAGTTGTGGGCCACCTGTGTAGATGCTGGGAACCAAACCTGGATCCTCTATAAGAGCAGCCAATGCTCTGTAATACTAAGCAATCTCTCCAGTGCCTCATCCAGATTCTTGAACCATCTCTTGACTATCCCTCTTAAATTCATTCTCTATCCCACCTGCCTATGTATGTCTAAATATGGTGCTATTGCCCAGTAAAATATCCTTCAATATCTCCCCAGTGTTCCTACACTGTTCCCAATCCGTTTATTCTGATCCAGCCCCTGCCTTCCTCGCCAGACTTAGATTCCTTTCAGGTATTCTCAATTCAGAGGGCATAACACACCCACCATGTGATGACTGTTTCCTTTGTTGGCAGTTATCCTAGACCAGGCAGAGAATCTTAGTCCTTCACGGTCTTGCTCAAATGTTATCTTTTGCATCCAACGCACTTAGGAAGTGACTGGTTTCTCTCCTTATCATGCTCACAGCCCACGTGGGACTTCGAGAGCCTCAAGGATAAGAACTATCTTCTGTTCATCTCTGTATTCTCAGCCTCTTCCTGGGGCACAGGACACACACACCCTTAAATAGATGGAGATCAGCTTTTCTCTCCCTTCTGATTCCCCAGTAGAACCCTAAGTTTGGTGCTTAAAATGAAAGCATACTTACCCTTTGGTGATGTACCCATCCATCTACAAGATCCAGACGACAGCAGCAGATGGAAGACTTCCCAACCCTTTCTCCCGAAAGGCTCAGACTGCCTTCTTTGCATTAGTAATGCAGCCCGGATTGCTAGAAGCTCAAAGATGAATGCCCAACCAGGGCCTCTCTCCTTCAGTGTAGACGGATTGCAAGACCGTGAATGGTGCATGTCTCCATTTTCTAGGTTCTACCAAAATGGCTCCTGTAGACAGAAGCAATAAATGAGAACAGTAGGACCAACGTCACATCTAGCTCGGATGTTGCCCGTGTTTGACTCCCTTGAAACAACGGTCTTCCCAAGAGGCCTGACTCCTTATCTGAAATAGTCAGTGCAAAGCCCTAGAGCTGTCCCCCTACTTTTCCATTCCACTGGCTCACCCTGGTCTCACTGCTTTGCTCTGAAGTAGAGGCAAACCAGGGCAGCCTGGAGCTTCTGGTGCTCAGTGCCAATGGGTTCTGTGGTTCTGACGGCACCAAGACGACTGCCACGATCTAAAGATACCATGTGTTCATACAATGTTCATACAGAAATGCCTTCTAGGCCAGTGGTTCTCAACCTGTGGGTCATGACCTCTTTGGGAGTTGAAAGACCCTTTCACAGGAGTGGCCTGAGACCCATTGAAAAACTCAGATATTTACATTATGATTCATAACAGTAAGCAACAGTTCAGTTATGAAGTAAAACAAAAATAATGTTATGGCTGGGCATCACCTCAACGTGAGAGACTATATTAAAGGGTCACAACAGCAAGAGGGTTGGGAACCACTGTTCTAGGCTTCTGAGAATTATAAAAATAAGTTATGGTATAAGCTTGGGAGAGGCTCCAGTCCAGTCCACTGGTGGACAGCAAAATGCATTCTGTAATTGAAACGTTTACTCATGTTCGAACAGTCTGCCAGGCATCATCAATAGACCAACTCAGACCATTCGAGAGTTTGTCTTATTACTTACAACTAAATTTAAGTAGAAATAAATCCAGAACCATGTATGTGTCCTCCCTGAAGGCTGGCTTCAACACACCAGAGCTTTACAACAGTTTTGATGGAGTGTAGTGAATATTTCTGGTGTATGGTAGATTTCTTACAGGAGCCAAATGTGAGAGAGGCAGTCCTGTAATCTATCTCTACAGTGTACGTTTCATCCAGTCTGTGTGCTTACAAGGGTTACCTCTGTTTATCTCGCCTCATGAGAAATAACTCACAAACCATTAATATCATGCCATGAAGAGTTGCACAGTTTCAGGCTACCTTAAATACATAGTTTCAGACTACCTTAAATAAGTATTTTCTTCTTTTCACGTTTTACAAGATTCAGGATGGTTGGTGTATAAGGACGTTGAAATTATTCCCATCATTTCTAAATGCTTCCGGTGATGATGATTTTGCACATTGGAGTCAGGGCTAATTAACATACAGTGGATGGACAAAAGACATCCAGGCCACTGAGCTGGACACAGGTAGGCATGACCACCCTTCTGTAATCTAGTACATGGGACACACAGATAAGGGGAGCCCCAGAACAAGCTGGTGGTCTCGACCCTTGCAGGGGTTTACTCGCTCTCTCCTAAGACCATTGGAAAACACAGATATTTACATTACAATTCATAATAGTAGCAAAATTGCAGTTATTAAGTAACAATAATAATTTTATAGTGGGGCATCACCGCAACATGAGGAACTGTATTAAAGGGTCAGTGCATTAGGAAGGTTGATGAGCTCTGAGTTCAAATGAGAGACCTTGCCTTAATACAAAAGACACCCATTGTTAGCCTTTGGCCTACACGTACACAAGCATGCACTGCAAACACATATGCACACACACACCCATGAGAACATGCACACAAAACATGTGCAAGGAAAACAGTCTCTAAAAACTAAATGCACATCACTTTATTATAGACATAATTCCAAAGCCCAATAAGCAATGATAATTATAATAAAAACTGTATCTTCTTAAATGGACTGCCTTTCAAGCCCTTTGAGGTTCATAACAAACTCCCACAGGTGCACAGTGCCCCCATTTGCCCCTTGCCCTCATATATGCACGTTTCCACCGCTATCAATATCCCCCAAAGAGCAGTCCAGCACAGAGTACTCGGGGCACATCACAGCCCCGCTTTCTATTTTAATTCTGGGTTTGTGACAGGTATGTGATGGCAGACATGCACCAGTGTGGCATACACATCGATTTCACTGCCCTAAAAATCCTCTGCTGCCTTGGCATCCCTCCATCTCCCTAGTCTCTGGCAACCTTTGGTCTTTTGACTACCTCCATAATTTCAACTCCTGCACAATGCTTTATAATTAGAATGACAATTTACAGCCTTTTCGTCCTGGCCTCTAATAGTCACGGAAGTGTCTGCCACGCCGTCCATGTCTTTATAACTCATCTCTAATTACCGCCCTATTGTCTGGTTATATCAGAGTTCATCTGCCCATCCACCTGACATCTCCATTGCTTTCGAATTTCACTAATGATGACTAAAGTGGTCGTAAACACCGAGTGCTTACACATTTACACGTGGAAATAAATCTTAAGTCCGTTTGGGTGAACGCCGACTGGTGTGCCCGGCTGTAAAGAACTCTTCCGCTGTCTCACCTGAGCCACTTCCCAGCAGCAGCAGCAGCAGCAGCGAGTGAGTGTTCCTGTCACTTGCTCTCTCACCAACACTGTTGAAAGGTGCAGTGGAGCTCTTAATTGCTTTAATTTGCAATTAACATGTGATTTCGAACACTTGAAGTTGTGTCTTAATTTATTTTGTCTGTCTGTCTGTGTGTGTGTGTGTCTGTATCTTTGAGTGTGCATGTCTGTGTGTCTGTGTCTTCAAGTGTGGGTGTCTGTGTGTATGTCTGTGTCTGTGTCCCTGTGTTTGTGAGTATGTGTTTGTATGTGAGTAGTATGCTTACGTGTATATGTATGTCTGTGTCTCTCTCTCTCTCTGTGTGTATCTGTGTGTGTGTATCTTTGAGTGTATGTGTGTCTGTGTTCCTGTGTTTGTGTGAGTGTGTGTTTGTGTGTGAGTAGTATGTCTATGTGTATGTCTGTGTCTCTGTGTGTGTCTGTATGTGTATCTGTACCTGTGTGCGTTCATTCACACCTGCACATGAGTGCCATAACTCTAGGCTAGAGGATGACATCAGAGCCTAGGGAGCTGGAGGTACAGGCAGCTGTGAGCCTTTGGATGTAGCGAGAACTCTTAGCCACTGAGCTATCTGTCCGGCCCAGCGCTGATTACATTTTACTATAGTGTCTCTTTTTATTGATGAAGATAATTGTGATAAAAAGAATAATTAAATTATCATTAAACTGGGCCATTTACTTTCTTATGATGGATTTTAAGTTCTTTGAACACTACTATAATTCATCAGATACTTTTCATAAATGTGTTCTCCCGCTCTCCTTGCAGTCCTCCCGTCCTCAGTATCCACAGTACTTTAAACCTTGTCACTTGGCACCTTCGATGTCGAAAACGAATGTCATCACACACTGCAGGCCATCTAAGTTCTGTCCTACTTTCATTGTGAAACCCCACAGCTGTGTGTTTATGCTCAGGGCTCCATCTGTATTATGGGATCCATCTGTATTAGGAGCAGAATGTCTGTCTGTCTGGATTGATTTTTTTTTTTTATGTGATTAGAAGTTTTAAGACCATTTGTTAAAAGGTCACTTTTTATCTCTTACCTTGCCTTTGCTCTTTTGTAACAGTCAAGGGACTACATTTGCTGGGCTGTAGTCGGAGCCATGAACCCTGCCCCTTCCCCCGCTCCTTCCCCCGGCCCCTGCCCCATTGATCCATTTGTCTGCTTTCCCACTATCTTTCCAACTTCATCATTGTTTCTTCCTTATAAATCATGAACTGGGGTGTGTGTGGGGGTCTAGTTCTCTGTTTCCTCTCTTCTCTATCCAGAGTATGTTGAAACGCCTGTGTCTTCTGTACAGCTATTTTTTTAAGAGTATTTATTTTTAATTTTGTGTGTTTGGATGTTTTTCCCGCAAACATCTATATACCGTGTGTGTGCCTGGTGCCTCTAAACTTCAGAAGACGATGCTAGAGGCCAGAGATCTGGGGTTCCTGCTGGTTGTGAGCTCCCATGAGGGTGCTGGAAACCAAACCTGGGTCCTCTGAATGAGCAGCAAGTTCTCATCAAACAATCCCTTTAGTTCTTATTGCAGTATTTTAAATTTGCATGCGTGCAGTAATATTTCCTGATTTAAATTTGTATTTCTCCCATGACGGATAAATGTTGAGCATCTTTTCATGTGCTTACAGACATTTGTAGACTGTCTTTTAGAAATATCTCCTCACAGAGTTGGACCATGTAAAACAATTGAGTTGTTTGACTTGTTGCATTTAAAAGTTCTTTGTGTATTGGTAGAGTGCTTAAGCAGATATAGTGTTGTATGAATAAGACTCCCTGAATATTTTCTTTAAATAGAGAAGTCATTTTAAGTGAAGACATATTTTTGATTTTAGGTATGATAAAAAAAAACAAGTCTATGAAAATAAATCTAGCTTTCAGCTTTCAAAACTAATAAAATATCTCCATGTGTAATGAATACACAGAGTATATTGAAGTATAAGAAGGATGAGCCTTTTGATGTTCCTGTGCCTATAGTAAAGCAGAAATCTCTTTTCACAAAATCAAATGGTTGGTTTGTGCCTCCAGCCACAGTGGAGGAACATGTGTGCTAGATAAATGTATTGGACAGACGGCATGCAGTCCTTCCCTAAACAAACCCACAGAAGAGCTGCCAAAGCGACAGTAGGCACGCCTTTTAATTAACACACCACTCTTACGTGGAGCTGTTGACATCCGTGGAACCGGCCAGGAAGAAAAACTGCCAGTCGCAGCAGATCCAAGTAAAGGCCCCAAAGCAGCTGTGGACTCTCTGATCGGCCTCGGAGTCCAGAACTGTTATCTTGTTTCACACGGTCATGAGTGCGCAGTCTGTCTGAAGCATCTCATAGCATCTTAAAGCAACGCCCTCACCTCGGGTGACATGAAATTTAGCTTCCACCCACCTGCCCCGTCAGCGACTGGGATGAGAACTGTCTGGTGTCTGCAAACAGCTGGTGGGATCCAGGGGGAATGGAAGTTGCTCTGGGGCTCTGCATTGGAACTAGAGGCAGATACCGCTTGGTTCTCTGAGGAAGGTGAGGCTAAGATAAAATAGGACCCAAGACACAAGATTTCAGCAGTATCACAGAAACCTGACCAGACTGAGTGAGCAGCGGCTGCCGCTGCCAAGCCTGAGGGTCAGTCTCAGGTTGACCCTTTTCAGTGTGGACGGCCTGCCTAGTGGTGAGGCTTAGTCAAGACAAGGCAGTTTGGAAAAAAACATGCAGAGTTCAGTGTCAGTACTGGGACCTGAAAAACCTAAAGGACCCCACACCCTGGCAAGAGCAGTGTGTGGTTGGAAATGTAACTCTGGGGCTCGGGACAAATGGGTGGAAGCCGAGATTCATGTCATCAAAGTCTGGTGTACTTTGAGATGTTATGAGATGCTTCAGCACAGTAAAAACAGGATTCCTCAAGTTTGAGTTCTAACTGTGCACTTTGATATGTGTTCTATAAAGACAGTGTTTACATGCATCAGTATGCAAGGGGCCTGTGCTTTGTGATTAGGAGGTGATGAGTGGATTCACGGTCTTAAACGCAAAGGATGATGCTGAGCTGTACGTGTTACCCATCCCTGAAATAGAGCTGTGCTCGAAACAAACTATATGATTTGACAATTTGGAAAACATTAATTAAAAAAGAAAGAAAGAAAGAAAGAAACAAAGAACCTGAAGGTCCATTAGCAAGCTATATTTTTCAAAATATGAAAAACTACCCACCAAGGTATTGTAACCATTAGTTCTGTGCTTAACAATGTAGATCTGTCGTAAATGGAACATGCGCTGAACAGCAACAACAAAAATTCTTACATCAAAACACATACTGCTGTGAAATATAAATTGTGGCATAATGTGGCCGGGGTAAGGGAGCACCTGGCGGGGCCCTGAGAAGTCACACCACATGACAGGCCTAGTATAAAGATTTATTGTGGGGGAAGGGAGCAGGAGTGGGGACCTGGAAAAGTGGTAGAAGCAGAGAAAGGGGGAGACAGAAAACAAAAGAGAGGCCAGCCAGGAACACATGGGAACAGAGAAAGAAAGAACATGGAAGAAGGGGGCCTGGGGTAGCAAACAGCCCTCTTAGCTCCCTCCACACCTGGTAGCAGCTCGGGTAGTGATGGCACTGAGTACTGATAATAGCTGTTGCTAGGTAGCAGTTGGGTGGAGCCTAGCCAAATTATCTTTAAGCCACTACATAACTAGGGGCTGGAGAGGTGGCTCAGAAGTTTGCACCGTTTGCCCTTGCAGAAGACTCAGGGTTGGTTTTTAGCACACATATGGTGGCTCACAGCTGACTCCAGCTCTAGGGAATCCAGTGCCCTTTGGATACACACTTGTAAACAAATATATATATATATGTATATGTATATATAATACCTACTATGCAATCCCCTTACTAATGACCAAGAATAAACAAAGCTAATATATGGATGAAGATGAAAGGGAGAAGACCTCTGAGAGGTGACTGGTGAGGGGTAGCTTCATCAGGAAGGAGCAGAGGAGACATTTCCAAGGTGGGAAATGTTGTTTATCTCTCTTGATCCCACTTATAATGGCCAAAACTCACTGAGTTGAAAATGCATGATCTATGCACACCCAGAGTTATTGGTCGGAAATCAGCTTAGTAATCACTGACTTCGCTTGCTTCAAAAACACCCCACCAACTTTCAGAGTCATCTCTGCCTTCACAAAATCAAAGGGCACCCAGAGAACTGTAACATCTCCCAAGCAGGAGAATAAAGCTACAGTAGAAGATCTGGTGTGCTTAGGAAACAAAATACAACTGGTCAGTGGAGAAATTCAAACTAAAATTCAGTCTTCTCCACAGAGACTCTACGATGCTCGACACTTGGTAATAAAGGTGTGGGAGGCCTAACAGGAGCAGCGTTGCTTGGAATTATGTGGAAAAGTAGGGAGCTACTTTGATCTGTATCTCTAGTCCATATCTGGGTAATTTATTTCCCTCCCAGAGGCACAAGCTGGAGGTGAGCTACTCGGTCAGAAACAGGGCCCGCATGATAGTCTTCCTACATTCTAGGTAGGAACATCCCCAGGCCGTTTGTATCCCAGAACAGTAGACTCCTGCAGAGGACTCTCAAGTGTAAGAAGCATGATCAGCTGACGATAAAAAGCAAAAAAAGAGCAGTAAATCCAGACCTGAGAGACATGTGTCAGACAGAATGAAGTTGATAGGCCTTCTGATGGGGTTTAGATATTTGGAGATATTTGATATAAACACAAGAATACTAAGTAAAAAAGCTAGGTGGGTATTAGCTCTAGGAGCACCAAAAAGTTGAGAATGAAAAAAAGTACTCAAGCATGATACATGTGGGACTAGAATTTTATGGTTGTAATAAGCATTGAGTATGGATTTCTCAATGAAAATGTATGTGGATCAGGCAAAGGGTGGGGGACGGGGATGGAGATTGAAAGAAAATGAATTTTCAGCTTCCGAAGAACAAATTCAATGTGTAATCACCCAAAGTGGAAGGTCATGAGGCAGCCGCTAAAAAGCCAAATGAAAGAGTTATAAAAGCTGCTCAAACATTGGCCAGGAGAGAAGGCATCATAAATGTATCTTAAGCCACATGCAAACTAATAATAATAATAATAATAATAATAATAATAATAATAAACCACACACAAAATAATAAAGGTGTTTGCCAAGAGATCTTACAAAATAAGATAAATATAAATAAATGGATACTAAAGATGTTCTCAGCAGGTCAAGGAAGTAAAGAGAAGGGAAAATTGGCACTCGGCAAGCAGCGAGCGAGAGGCAGGCTAGGAAGAGCATGGTCACTTGCTTGGTTAGTCAGAATTCAGCCGAATGGGCACAGAGAGGAAAGCAGTTAGAGAATTTGATATATAAATAGCAAAGATTCAGCTACCACAGTGGATGTTGTCATCAGAAACAAGAGTAAAGAGCTAGTTATAAAAGCAAGCGGGCAGTCTTTCCCTTGAAGCTGCCAGAGCAGCGGGGAAACAGAAAAAGACCCACAACTTATGAGGGAGGAAAGGACCATCAGAAGAATTCATGCCTGCTAGCCGTTGGTTTTCCTCCTCAGTGGCAGCTGTGGCGGCGAAGTCATCAGATGTGAGACTGAATCTTTGATGGTCTGGGTTCGAGAGCCACGTGGGAGGCAGGAAGTCTGCTCGGGAGTAATTTTGAGAGTCCAGCTGAGGCTGAAAAGCAAATTATCAGTTGACACAAGCTGCCACCGCAGAGCACTGTAGACCAGGCAACTTAACAGTTCAAGAGGCTGGAACCTTCAAGGTCAAGGGTTGGCTTATTGGTTTCCTTCCTGGCAAAGAAAAGCCACCATGTCCCAATGGGAGAGCAAACCTGCCTACCCTAGGGTCTCTTCTTACTGGGGCTATAATTCCAGAGGATCGAGATTCCTCCCTTGTGACCTCATTTGACTTTAGTGGCATCCTTCCTCCAACTTCATTTACACCGTGGCTATGGCTTCAACATACAAGTTTGTGGGAAGTCCCAGCCTGAGTAATTTATCCCTGAAGTGTGGACTGTTTCCCCCTGTGTACTCACGGCTGCAGACCAGGAGGAAAACTAAAAACCAAAAATGTGATCTAGAGGATCCATGTCATGGTGGTCCGGACAGCGGTGGACAGCAGACGGGATAGTCCAAGTGACTGAGACGGTTTCTAAGAACAGTAGAATGGGAGACCAGAAGGGGCCTGGAGTCAGACCAGGGAAAGGGTTGGGGACTAACAGGCTCTAAAAGGCTAGAGCACAAAGTGAAACTATCCTAAGTCACTGTCTAAGGATGCAGCACTGCCTTGCAATGGAACTAGCGGACTCTTCGCCTTCAGATTTGCCAGAAATAAAGAAAGGTTAGTAGCCTGGAAGATTTGGGTCCGTTAGTAAATCATCAAATTTTCCTTTCTTTTTAGACGGCTTAATACGTTGAACAAGTGTGCCTCAATGAGACTTGATGTGAACTTCCAAAGGAAAAAGGTGGGTGCGCCTTGCGGAGACCATGACCACACCAGCAGAACAGCCTGTATTCAGAGATCGGAAAAGCATACAGGGTTGGAGAGCTGGCTCCGTGGCTAAGAGCCCTTGGCGCTCTTCCTGAATACAGGAAAAGGGTTCCCACCACAGGTTCCGGGGATCCCGTGCTCTCCTCTGGCCTTTATGAACACTCATAAACACATGGGAGATACACACACACACAAACACTCGAGACACATACACATATACACACACAAGATAAACACACACACACACACGAGACACATACACATATACACACACATGAGATACATACATATATACACATGAGATACACACGCACACACACGAGACACATACACATATACACACACGAGATAAACACACACACACACGAGACACATACATATATGCACACACATGAGATACATACACATATACACACACGAGATAAACACACACACACATGAGATACATATACACACATGGGAGATACACATATATGAGATGCACACACATGCACACACATACATTCAAACATGAACCAAAGCAACATTCTCACGTGCTCACCCATTCTCTGTTTCTTCTCCAAATACCCCAGCCTGGCCCCACTATCACAAATAGGTCTGTTTTAAGACCAGACTGGACGTTGGATTTTGCAGCTTTGCTACTTTGGCTCTCACGGTTTGGTTTCTATGAGAAGAATTGGATAAGAAATAAATAGCTCTTTGGCCTCAGCTTTCAGAAGTCTGCGCAGCTGGAGCCATCAAACTGCCTCTGACTCCACTTGGACGAGTAGATTAAGACCCGGGGAAGCACTGACGGGTCCAAGTATCTTCTGATGGTTCTAGTCACGTCTTTTCTTTCAAGTACAAGTCAGGGGTGCATCCATTCCCAGGCACGTTCATTTGGTGATAGGAGTACAGGAGTCAGGGGACAGTGTGACCCCTATTCCTAACCGCTCTGCCCCTGTCACAAGAAATTTGTTTCTGGGGTCCCAGCTTCTCTCCAGACATCTTGTGAACAGAGATTTCCATTTTGAAATGATAACATCCATAATATATCTGAATTCCATGATAGCCCAAATCCTTGGTTCACCGTGTGATCGTTTTGCTTTGTTTTTAAGTTTTTAAAAACAGGGTTTTATATAACTAGACGCTGTGCACTTACAAGTGTAGTCAAGACTGGCTTTGAACTCCTGATCCTTCCCAAGTGCTGAGATGACAGGTGTAAACCCATACTTATAAAGCCCAAATTGTTTGAGTGCCATTTTGGTAGTCAAAAGTTTTGAATTTCAGACAAGTATGGATACCATTGTTTCTTATTAAGCAATACAACCTATGAGCCTATTCTAACATCAAACAAAACCCAGCTCCCACATGGGCAACACCTCTGATCTGAAGCAATGTGGGCGAGAAACTGAGCCCAGTGCATCATCTTGTTCTTGTCGAGCTTCTCTGGGCTCTTCGGAAGGAAATGAAGCCTGTCATGTGCTCAAAGCTTCTGGGTGAGCCATGCAGGCTTTTGACCTCGGGAGTGTCTTCAGGAGCAGCTGGCTCAGAAACCAAAGCTCCACACAGGGCTATGCTTCCAAGCTCCCTGGATGGATTCTCTCCCAGGACATTCAGAATTAAATCACTAAGGACTTTTTTTTTTTTTTTTTTTTTTAATGTAGCATCTCCATTTGTAATTAGCCAAATCTGGGGTTATTTTGAAGCAAAGGGGGTGTCCTTTATTCTGACTTGCACAGAGTAATAATTACACCTAATGCATTTTATCTCACCCTGCAATAGCCTAACCCTTCAAAACCAATCCTTCCCCCACCCCCTAGATTTCCACTCTGAAGTAGCACCTCTCAAGGAGTCTAAGTCACTTTGGTTTGACTTCATCTTAAAAGCAATTTGGAGTTGGAGCTGGGAACCAAGGATTCCAGCTGAGGAGGTAGGAGAGTGGAAAACAGCATCAAGAGAAACATTCAAATGTGAGTGAAATATGCAGGCCACAAACAAATTTAAAATGTGGGAACAGACCTCCCCACAGCTGTCTGGCTGAGTAGACCCCTTGAGAAGCGCCCTTACTTTCTGAAGCATGCAGGTCAGATGTTGTTTTGGTTATAACATATGGTTCGTATTAAACCAAATAGAGCCATCCCTGGGAGTCTAAAGACAAGGTGTCTGTTCTGTGCAGATCTCTCACAAAGGAGAACGTCAAAATCGGATGATACATGTTGTTCCCACTATGTGGAGTGATGGGTTTTTTGCCCTGTCACCTACCTGCTTTGCAGAACCCTCAGGCAAGATATCGGTGAACAACATTCTCTGTGCAACCTACAAATTAGTCACCTTGGGATTAACCTGCTTGGGATGGGTTTGTTGTTTGTTTGTTTGTTTGTTTGTTTTTTATGTCCACCACAATAACACACACTCTTTCCCTCCCCCACTTAGTGGGAGCCTCGCAGATATGTGCACGTGAATAGGATACTGCCTTTCACGTTGCAGACTGAAGACTCAAACTATTTTCAAACAAAAACCTTCCAACATATGGTGCCTCCTCACCTGTCAGACTCCGTCCTGGGCAGTGTCTGTGGCTGGTTCCAGGCACACCCCTGACATAAACTGTGGGTTGGTCCCTTGTTTTATTACCACACAAAAACAGCTTTTTGAATAGGGACCAAGTCAGGGCCAAACGGTAGAAGAGAGGGTCGGAGACTTGAGAATCAAGTGTCCCGTGAAACTGTAGCCAGCTTTTATTTGGAGGGAAATAGAAAGGGGTCAAGAAGGAACTGAGAACAGAGCAGCAGCGTCTCCTGTTTACTTATCCTGCGAAACCGAATCTTCATCTCTAATCCGCAAGAGGCGTAGACTTGAATTTTTCACAATGATCCACATGCCTTTGTTAGCCAAGGCTACAGTGCTCCCTTGAAGGCAGTTAGACCTGTGTTATGGCTCTGGGGGGCTTTTTTGGGCAACCTGGGTGGTTAGTGAATAAATGCTGACGTAAGTCCCCTCTGGGAGGCCCTGTTGAAGATGAAGAAACTCTGTCCAGTCAGTTGCCCCCAAATCACGAACCAAAAAGCAGAGGTGAGATTTGAAGCTCTGGACCCAAATGCTTGTGAGTCCCTTGTCCTAAGCCATACAGGCGCTGCACTCTTTTTACAACAGGGACTTGTCTTGCCTTTACAGTACCAAGCTCCACAGTTTATTGCGTGCTTGTCTTGGGAAATTTTACTTAATTTTGAAGACTCGATGGACCGAGTCAAGGAACAGAAACGAAAGTCCACAAAGAATTAAGGTGCTAACGCCTGGTTCCTATTCGGCTTGTTGCCTGTTCCGCTTATACCCGTGTGGGTTGGCATCTGCCCTCAGGTGGAGGGCTCTGTATGCACAGAGTCACCAAAACCCAACTTGGAGGCATTTCTGAAGGCTGGAAGCAGGATGGGGAAGCTTTCCAGCAATTGGACTGGCTCATCAGCCTGCCAGTGTACCAAACAGAGCGTACCTGCATCCCACCAGGCTGACGCACTGGCCTGCACGTTGCAACCTTAGCTTCTAGATGTCTATATAACTGTGAGCTTGCCTCCTGTCACAGCTGCAGGTTTGTATGGTTTCCCCAAACCTGTCTTGTTTTATTAAACATCTTTTTAAGTTTCCAGTGGCATCCATCTAGAAGGAATCTGTAATTTTAGTAAAGAATGTTCTCGTGTAGAGAAAAGCCAACAGAGGAGACTCATCCAAACTGAAAACAAGGCAGAGCCAAGCTACCTGTTCTTGGACAAATGTTACTACTGACTGATCCACACTAGCCTCATGATGACACTGAATGGCCCAAGTGGCGGGTGTTTAGAAAGATAGCCCTTTAGAAAGTTCCCATTAAAGCTCAAATTTTAATAAGACTCTGGAGCATGACCAAAGGTGGAAAGTCACACTGAAACTGAGTAAAACCTCAGGGCTAGGACCCTGGATGCCAAGGGCATTACAGAGCTCCTGAAACTGTGACAAGGGGCCCAATTTCCGTCCTCACTCCTGGGACATTGACTTCCACACCCCGCATCCCCTGCCAAACACAGTCCTTCCTGGCAGCTGTAGACAACAGAGGAAATGGACACCATAACCATCACCTCCGTGGCTGAGGAAATATTGACAGACTTGACTTACAGAGGGCATATGGATATCTCAGAATCCTCTAAGTTGGGGGAGGGGATCCTACCCAGTCCCCAAGATCTTCTGCTAAGAGCATCCCCCACAATTCCCTTTGCGGGATGAACTAACTCATTAAATCAAAAAGTCTTCGTGTAAAAAAAAAAAAATGGCTAGTGAGCCTGACGCTTCTGCTTTTCTCTGGAGAAGCACAGAATCAGGCTTCCTTCTCACCATAGCAACTCCGCTGCTCTGTCCTCTAGCACGCAGGCCGGGAAGCTGCTGCTCCAACTTTTATAAATAAAGTTTTATTAGAACACAGTCACTCCCAGCAAAGTGAAAGAGATTCTCCCACAGAGTCTATATGGCCTGTGAAACCTAAACTACTTATAGATGACCTTTCACAGATAATGGATCTAAAACAAAATTTACCCAAGTGGCTGTGTGTTTTATTTTCTCTGCCAGTCAACACTGATGTTTTTATAAATCTTAATACGAATGGATTGCCAAACATGAGTCTTAAGAAATAAACAGAAAGTACAAGGATAAATGTTTTAGTGTTAGATATGATCAGCATAGAACTTCCTTCTAGCAAAAAAAAAACAATCATAATGAATATAGAGAATTCGGAATGGGAAGCAGGTAAACATGACAAAGTGCACATTGTGCTGAAAGTGTACACACTAAATATGCATTATTATACAAAAACATCTTGCTCTCCATCTATATTAACTAAACAGAAAGTGTCTATCAAAATAGCAGGACCCCAACATCCACGTTAAACAGATGCTTACGGGCACAATTCGAACAACACTACGTATATATACAAGGTTTAATGTGACTAAGCTTTGCACATGTAATCTAATTAAGCTAGCTGGCCACGGTGTGCAAAAGGAATAACACAGATCTAAAACATGACCTGGGCTGTTCCAACACCAGGAACCATAAAGAAACTGAACTATGCTGAACAGCACAGACTGAAGCTTTGGCGTCGTTGCAAAGCTCAGGCTGTTCCTTCGAATACCTGCCGTTCAGGATGAAGTTAAGCAGTGCTGTAATCTCAAAGGTCATTCTTCATCATTAGCCATATCCCACAGTCATGAAGCTTCAGGTTCATGGTATCTCTCTGTGAAACAAATGGTGGGGTCCATGTAATACTCTGTAGGCAAACTCTGGACCTGCTGTGTTCTTCTGGCCTCTGCTACCACCAGACATATCTGGAGTATACACACACACACACACACACACACACACACACACACACAATACCCATACACATAAAAATAAATCATTTTTAAGGATAGAGTAACTATATTTTACATCATGCAATGTCATCTTCACGGAATATCCTTCAGCCCTATGAAGAGTCCCTACATCTTAACTCATGCTCTAGACTCTTTACCCAAAATGCTAAAGAAGAAAAGTATTTAATATTTTTCACATTTTCAAATACTTATGCATGCTGCAAGGTATATTGGAGATGGGCCCAAATCTTACATGAAATTCATTTATCTACACTGATTTTAGCAAATATTTTCCTTAGTATTGTACACAAAGCAAAGTTTTCTTTTTGTTAAAGATTTATTTTATTACTTTGAAATTTCCTTTCTCTCTCCCCTTTATGTATGATCCGTAGGTAGATGCCAGGAAGTCTCTGGGTGCTGGGAATTGAACTCTTGTTATTTGAGTTGTGAACCTGAGCCTTTAATCTGAACAGTCTCCATTGTGGTCTACAATCTTCTATTTGTACTGTCCTGTCAGCCTTCAAAACTTCACCTTTTGGAGCATTTCTGATTTGGGGTACTGGAGGGTGGTTAGAGTGAGTGTCCACCCTGTGTCTCTGACTGTGAAAATGAGCCCTGGCGTCACTCCAGAGTTTACATAGCCTCATCACCTGTAATCACATTTAGTTCTATTTGTGAACTACTTTATGTATTCTGTCATCCTCCATATTGTGATGGAGAAAACTGGTTCCTAAATCCATTTTCCCAACCTAAGATCCTGGGCATGACCTTATGCCATCTTCTTGATTTAAAAGCATAAATTCTCCCTGTCTTTGACATGATGCTTAAATCAGGCGTAACGTAGGGTCATGCCTCCAGAGGTCAGGCCTTTGGTTGTCCTCAGTGTTGTGACCATACATAGGTGCAGCTATCCACTTCAACTTGCTAACCAGACCCTCAGAGCGTCCAGCACTAGCCACCTTCTTCCGAGCAGCATACTCACGGCCCTTTATCTCCTGTCTTGTTGAAAGTCTGATGTTCTGTGGCCATAGTATTTTTGTAGCATGCTAAACTATTGCATTTAGCTTTGAGCTACCCACCTTAAGCTCTGGGAAATGGCCCCGCCACCAGCCCCCTCCTAGCTCGCTTTGAATCTGAGGATAAAAGACATACATACACAGTTGTTTCTTTGCAACTTGCCTTCTTGACACAATTCCTGGGCACTGCTATTTTCTACCTAGAAAAGCATGCCCTTATCAATACTCCTAGCTCCGTACCTCTCACCTACTCTAAACTACAGTGGCTAGTCCAACCTAGCCCCTGCCAAACATACCTGACCACCTACCTGTAGTAGTGGTTACAGGCCCCAGCTCCTCCTGAGACCTCATATGGTTGCCTGGTTCCTCCACCCTCCAAAGCATGGCGAACTCCTTCCCTTCTCTTCTTCCTCCCGGAACCAAGGCTTCCTGCCTGTCCCTTCCACTGAGCAATTGGCCCCTGGCTTTCTTTACTGACAGATCAAGAACCAACTGTGAAACAGGACCTTAACATCGGAATTGGCCCCTACACTGAATCATTCCACCTGGAGAATAAAGTCAATTTGAGGAGTCCCTTTTCTCTATAAAAACATCCAGCTCTCTATATCTCCATTTTGCATTTCTGTACAAACACAGACTTTTTTTTCAAGTCCAAAAAGACCAACCAATGAAATTTGATAGCCTCTTAAACAATCAGTATACTAAGAATCTTACAGAGGAGTCTGCCATGTACCTGATACTTCACTTCATCCCAAGCATGTGAAGAAAAACTTGCAACTTGCACTCTAGAACAATTTTTGAGATGACTGACAAAATGAGACAACAGGTTAAATATTCTTTAACCAAAATGGTGATTGGTTCAGCAGTGATGTGTATTGTTCATTGAACCTGGGTATTTGCCTAAATATAATGTAGATGTTATGTGTGTGTGTAGTGTAGTGGTGTGGTAGTAGTAGTAGTAGTAATAGTAGTAGTGGTAGTAATAGTAGAAGTGGTAGTAGTAGTAAATATATAATAATGTACTATCTATATTGTATGGGGATGAGTACAAAATCTAAGTGTGAAATTAATTGATATTTCATTAACAACTTGTGCACGTGACCTCAAGGTAATCGTGTACATTTTTAGTGTGCTTGTTTGTTTATGTGCTTGCTTGCTTAGAGTTTTTGTTTCTTCACTTGTTTTTTTAAAACTACAATCCACTGTACAAGACCAAGTGTGGAAATGTTTACCTAATGCACAATGTCAGTGCTCAAAATATGTTTGGATTTGGAACATTTTAAAACTGCATTATTTGGATTAGGCATGGAGAGTCTAGACAAACATGATGGGTTGTGTGTTGGTATAGTATGGTCGCACCTTCTCTGTTGTGATGGGAAATTCCATCTGAGTCACCACCAGTCATTTGAAAGATGCAACATGGGTTGCTTTGGATTGTTTTCTGCACTAGGTGCAAAAGAGCAATGGCCATAGCTTCATATTTCATGGCTTAGCTTTTTTGTTTTGTTTTGTTTTGTCTCGGTTTTGTTTGCTTGCTTTGGTTCAAAGAACTTAGTTACTGCAGACTGTCCTCCTACTGTTTCTCTTTCTCAAGGAGTCTGCCATTTTGTCAGATCACTTGTGTGAGTCGTGGCTATTTTCCCTGCTGGCTAAGGCCAGTGTAATAAGTTCTTTGAACCTCGCTGAAGACAGCTCTCTGGCTCCCGTCTTCAAAGCCTAGCTTGGCATCCTTTCTTAATCTAAATAAAGGAGACTTTATCCAACTTTTATGTGGGTTTCTTGTGTTAGTGATGGAGTGGAGGGGGTGAATATTTGGAACCAATGGTTAAATAATACAGTTTCTATTTTAAACATCTATATTTTTTTAGAGGTAGTTGCTTCAAGCTCCCAAAAATATTTTGTGAAATTCTAGTAAGTTCAGCATAAGGTGTTATGGTACCTTGTATATCTGTGGTGCCTTATTTGTCTGTGGTGGCTTTTATAGCAACAGTTCTCAGATGGTTTGTTGTTGCTGCTGTTGTTTTGTTTTGTGATTAAAAAAAAAAAAAAAATGAGAAAGTCTTTGAATTGTCCCTTCTCCGTGTGCGGCTTCGACTTTTCAAGTTACCCCACCAAGACTTCACACAAACTTGTTTTTTAAAAATCAAAGCTAAATCTTCCCACAGTGATGGAAACGACATCCAATTCTTGTAAGTCCCTCCCACCTTATGCTTGCATTGAGGCTAATTTAGATAGAGCCTAGCTGTGGACAGATTAAGCCTCTGTGAGAAGAGTCCAATGAGTATCATGTTTTGCATATGTATGCAAATATATATTTGAAAACAATATATTACAAAGTTAGGGGAGCTGAGGTGGATGTTAGATGAGTAAAAAAGATAAACAATGGAATGGACATCGAAAAGAACAAACCCCACTGCTAAATGAACAACCGTACTTATTCCCTGAGGAAAACCTATGAGTCAGACCTATTTTTAGTCTGACTCCCTAGGTAATGGAAAGTTACTTCACAGGAGGTAGGGGCACATTAGTGCCACTGTCATTCAGAGCCTGGGCTTATAACCAGACGCCAAAGGAAGATAAGTTCAATTAACAATAAAATGAACAACAGAAATTAAACAGTTCTCACGGGTGTGGTGCCGGGGAGGCTCTAACTCTGAGCAAGATGAATAAACACAAGTCCTGTTCCTAACAGTGGAGAGTGCGAAGCCAAGAAAATGGGTCATACTGTGAGAAGCTGTTTAGATGAGGAACATTCTAGAGAGCAGGATCCTAGCCAGATTTTTCCTGTAATACTTCCAGAGAGAAGTGCTGAGGGCCCGTACTAAGAAAATCAGAGGGAAGACAAAAACCTGAAAATTGATTTGTAAAACAGTTCCGTGTTGGGTCTTTGTGGTGATCAAGACAAAAAGGGGTGGAAGCTGATGCTTCAGTTCATTTGGGGAAGTAAATAATTTCTGAGCCCATGGAAAATACAAAATAATAATAATAATAATAAATAAAACAAAAGCAAAAAACTCGAGCAGGGACATTGTTAGCCTCAGGGAATACAGACACCTATGTGTCACAGGCTGCAAATTCCAGCAAAGGAAACAGGTATGTGGCATGCAGAATGCTAGACTTTGCAACCACAGCAGCTGGAAAGTGTGTGCAGTCAGAGGCATTCTGACTCAGGCTCGTCAAACACAAGGAGCCCGGTTGCCAGAGCAGCTCCGTTGTACTCTCTTCAAGTGCAATCTCTAGACTGGTGTAGACCTCACTGCTTTTCAGAGGTCAGCCCGTGATTTCGCTGTTAACTCATACAGAGAATGTATGACAAGAATCATGATTTTTAGAGACTAAGGTAAGGGGTGTTAACTTTGATGTGTAATGAGGCCAAGGTTCTGAGAAAGAGAGCTCTAAATAGTGGTCCCTGAACTCAGCAGAGAGTCACTGGGGAGGAAGTGTCCTGTGTTGGTGGGGACAAATTGCTTTGGAAAGGATACAGTCTCCAACTGTCTCGTCAGATGGTGTTTAATGCCCTTTGTAACCAGTCAGAGAAAACACCTTAGAAACAAAGAAAGGATTGAGAAAAATTATATATACATTAATTAAACATTAAATATATATTATGTATGTCTTAGAAACAAAGGAAGGATTGGGGAAATTTTATACATATTTATTTAATGAAATATTAATGTATATATAAATTCCCTAGAAACAAAGGATTGAAAAAATATATGCATATATTTAAATATTAAAATATATTATATAAATGCCTTAGAAACAAAGAATTAGGAAAAATTATATATGTATTTACTTATATATATATATATAATACCTTAAAAACAAGGGATTGAAATATATATATATATATGTGGCTCCTCCCCAATATGGTATATATTATATAGCATATTACATAACATCTATAATATTTATACACACTCACATAAATATATAGGAATGAAAGTCTAGTAAATCAGAAGATCAGGAGAAGGAAAGGTGGTAGAGACTCACACTTCCCAGTGTGACTGGGAAGACGGGGAACAAAATGGAAGCACCGTGTAACCATGCTTTATGAACATGAGTGTTTGTTTTCCTTGTGTTTCGCAGGGCGACGACTCAGATGAGGAAGATCTGTGCATCAGCAACAAATGGACTTTCCAGAGAACCAGCCGCAGGTGGTCCCGTGTGGATGACCTGCATACACTGTTCCCAGGGGCAGACAGAAACGGGTCCCCAGGAGGCCCTAGGATGAGAAACACGGCCAGCAGCGAGAGCGTGCTCACGGATCTGAGTGAGCCGGAGGTCTGCTCCATTCACAGCGAAAGCAGTGGAGGCAGCGACGGCCGCAGCCAGTCGGGGCACCATTTTGCCGAGAGCGCGCCTGTGCTGGAGGGCACCCAGGTCAGCAGCAGCCTCCCACAGTCTCCCCAAGACAGTCTCAGCCAGTCTTTTCACCCCAAGAATGAGAAGCCCGCCAGGACCAGGGCCAAATCATTTCTGAAACGCATGGATACGCTGAGGGTGAAGGGGGCACTCGGGAGGCAGAAGGGAACAGGGCGGACAGGAGGCCTGGTCATCAGTAGGCCTGTGCTGCGGCAGGAGCCAGAGTCCTTTAAGGCCATGCAGTGCGTCCAGATACCCAACGGAGATCTGCAGACCTCACCTCCAGCTGCCTGCAGGAAAGGCCTGCCATGCTCCAGTAAGTCCAGTGGTGAGAACAGCCCCTTGGAGAACAGCAGCCGAGTGAGCACTCCGTGTATGAAGGAACGCAAGTGCCACCACGAGGCCAACAAGCGTGGTGGCATGTACCTGGAGGACCTAGATGTCCTGGCAGGGACAGCATTGCCAGATACAGGGGACCAAAACCATGTGCTTGGGTTTCACTCCCAGGAGGACTTGGTGGTCCATATCCCCGAGGATCACAAACCAGGAACGTTTCCCAAGGCACTTTCTATAGAAAGCCTCTCACCCACAGACAACAGCAATGGGGTTAACTGGAGGACCGGGAGTATCTCCCTGGGTAGGCAACAAGGCCCTGGCATGAGGGAACCCAGACTCATGTCATCCTGCCACAGAGCCAGTCGAGTCAGTATCTATGACAACGTCCCCAGCTCGCACCTGTATGCCAGCACAGGAGACCTGTTGGACTTGGAGAAAGATGGCCTCCTTCCACAGCTGGACGACATTCTCCAGCACGTCAACGGCATACAAGAGGTAGTAGATGACTGGTCAAAAAACATCTTACCTGAACTGCAAAGCCACGACGCATTGGCAGGGGATCCTGGTCTAATCCCATTTCCGTCTCCTAACCAGATCACTTTAGATTTTGAAGGCAACTCTGTCTCAGAAGGTCGGACAACACCTAGTGATGTGGAAAGGGACAGGACTTCTCTGAATGAGTCGGAGGCCACTGGGGTCAGAGAAAGAAGGGATTCTGGTGTGGGGGCCTCTCTGACCAGGCCAAACAGGTGGGTCACGTGCTGTTACGAAGTTACGATTCTTCTGATTTATAGTAACTGTAGGCTGAATTTCATTGACTTTGTTATTCCTTCGTATGTGTATGAATGTTTGCCTGCCGAACCCTCAAAGGTCAGAAGAGTGTATCAGATCCCCTAGAACTGGAATCACAGATGTTTGTGAACTGCCCTGTGGGTGCTGAGAACCAAACCCAGGTCCTATGCAAGAGCAGCCAGTGCTTTTAGCCTCTGAGCCACCTTTCCAGCCTGTCCTTGCTTATTCCCGTCACAAAGAGGGATAGAGTGTTAACACAATCACCTGGGGCTACGCTAAGTAATGCACATGGTCAGGAATTATTTCAACACAGTCCACATTCATGTCCATGTCTAGCCTTTGTTTCAAGCTTAGCTTTGTTGAAGACAAAGGTTTTGTGTTTTATTCTGTGGGTCCTCAGGCATGGTTATGCTTTGTGTTGGGTCCTGGCTTCTAAGTTACTGCTCCCTAGTAAATGAGCTGAGATCTAACTCACAGAAACAATAGTGTGTGCCACTGGGGTTCTTGCCGAGGCAGTGAAGGATTATAGGGTTCATCAGTGTGTCATCTGTGCTTGTCACCTTCAGGTGACATCCCAGCCACAGAAGACAGTCAGGGGGCAGGCACAGAAAGTGGGAAATACTGCATTTAGCACCTCAAAGTTTCAGTCTCTTCCTATTCTCTGTCTCTCTATCTCTTGTCTCCCCCGTCTCTCTCTCTCTCTCTCTCTCTCTCTCTCTCTCTCTCTCTCTCTCTCTCTCTCTCAGTCTCCCCTCCCTCCCTCTCTTTTTCCATGCTCCCTCTGCTTTATGTTTCTGTCTCTTTGCTTCACTATCTGGTCCATCTCTTTGTCTCTGTCTCTCCATCTCTCTCACTCATCTTTATTCTCTCTCTCTCTCCCTCCCTCACACACACACACACACACACACACACACACACACACACACACACACGTGTGTGTGTATGAATGAATGATATCCCTTATTCAAATCCCAGGATGAAACGTGCCCCATTCTGGGTTTATACAACGACAGCGACAGCGCGCTAACTCCACAGCTGTGCCTTTTCTTCCTTTTGCGCTGTGATTTTCTTGACTCAGACACTCCTAAAGTAGCCATTTGTACCTAAAGGCTACCTTGAGCTTCCCAGTTACCATCCACTAGGTGACTGGTCGCTCTGACCATGTGTTTCAGACGACTCAGGTGGAGCAGCTTCCAGCTCTCACACCAGCCTCAGCTGTCTCCAGCCACCCCACACATCAGCAGCCAGACAGCCGCGCAGCTGAACCTGCTCCAGCGCTTCTCACTGCTTCGTCTGACAGCCATCATGGAGAAGTACTCCCTGTCCAACAAGCACGGCTGGACCTGGTACGTAGCACGTTTGTGGTACGTAGCGCGTTTGCAGAGGATCACGTGCTCAGAGCTAAGTGTAAAATTGCAAAAGACCTCCAGTGTTTATAGTTCGGTGTCTGGAGAACGGAGTGCTGTCTGCACCACCCTCTCCGGGAAACCAGGGAGGCTTCGGCTTGTCGTCTGCCCTCTGGGCCTGATGGAGCACACAGGGAAACTGTTGCTTTATTTGTAGCTCTCCGTTGGTTTCCAGGGAGGTGGGAGGCAGGTTCTGAGAAAGAAACAAGGCCAGTAATGGGCGATGATAAATTGCCAACAGAGGAATCAGAAGTAAACCTGCCATAAAACAGTACTGGCAGCTCTGTCATTTGTACCTGTGGCCTGGTGCAGAAACCACCCCCCCACACACACACAGCATTGATTCTTCAAGTACATCCGTGCTTCCGTTGGCGAGTAAAAATGAGATTATGCAGTTTAGCTCTGAAATCCAGGATCCAGTAGAGCATTGTGGCTAGATGAATGCGTGATTTTAAAATTATATGATGAAAGTGTTACATCATATAATATATACAGAAGAATCAATGTCGTGTTTATGAAAATGTTTTCAAAGGTTATAAATTGTATGGTCAAATCAAGATATGCTTGTGTGTTAAGATTCCCTTTAAAATATAAATCTGGCTTTAGAAAACCAAAGACATAGCTAAGGAAGTCTGGCTCAACACACACACACACACACACACACACACACACTAACATCAACCAAATTTGTTCTTCCTCTTGTAAAGCATCGATTTGGTTGTTCCCTTCCCCACAACTGAAGAGTTTTGAGAGTTGTTCGCTACACTAGAGTTCTTTCCGTCATAATTAAATTGAAAAACTGCCCACCCACCCGAGACTTGAAAACAGAGCCACAAAGACAATTTTCAAACGTGAATCACAGAGTTTAACAGAAATCACACGTAGGCAGGGGCCGCACGTAGAGTGCCGTAGACTGTGAATGACGTAGAAAAGGTTTCATTCTGTGCCTTTGCCTCTGAAGTATTCCAACAGGAGCTTGGCCTCCCTCTCGCTTGCTTCCACAGCCTGCCTGCGCAGAGCGCCCCGGGGGCCCTGCATGACCTGGTTTCTGTGAATTCCAGGTCCGTTCCAAAGTTCATGAAGAGGATAAAAGCTCCTGACTACAGAGGCAAAGCTGTCTTCGGTGTCCCGCTCATTGTCCACGTCCAGAGAACAGGACAGCCCCTGCCTCAGAGCATCCAACAAGCACTGAGGTATCTACGTAGCAACTGTCTGGATCAGGTAGAGTGGTGAACCTCAAACACGGGCTTGGGGTGAGGGGCTGGCAGACTGAGTCAGGCCTATCCAGCACAAAGCCTAGCTAACCAAGAGTAAAAAGCATCGGACATCTTTAATTCCAAGGTTTAACATGTCCCGGACATGTCCCTGTCTAGCTGTTGACGATGCTCCTCCTTACCTAGTTGAGTGGCACCCTGGTTGGCCAAAGAAAATTGATGTTTATACTTTGTATCTACAATGTTGTTTCCAGAAGGGGGGGGTGAACTTAGTTCGATTTCTCCCTTTATTAATTTCTCAAAGCAGCGCAACGAGCAAAACAGACTTACTTTTTTTTTTTTTTAATTCACATTTAAAACATAAAAGGTACATCAGCTGGACCAAATAGCCCCTTGGCTAAGAGTCGATGGGGAAGTTCGTGGGAAGGAAATGCTCAGATCTCTTTCTGCCTCCAGGACGGTTTGAGAACCATTGTAATGGTGGGCTCTTACCAAGTATAGGATGAGATCCATCCCATAGTTTACAAAGCTCTCCATATTACCAACCATTCCTTTCTTCCATACTGTGCCCCAAAATAAAGACCACACTCACACCTCACAGCCTGCCCCCTAGCACAGCCATGTTTCCGGCCTCTGTAGCGGCCTTTGTTCAGCGCACTAGTTAACCGGGAAACCACACATTGAGCTTCTGAGTTGTGTCTGTTGATTTTCCCTTGTCTGGGACTCAGTGGGCGGGAAGGGGCTAAACTCCATGAACTCAAAGATCTTGGCTCCTGTAAAGATATCAGAACACAGCTGGTACTTAAAATCACAGTGACCTCTTAATGAACTGAATGCCATTTGCAAGCGTCTTTGGTTGAACCCAGCTAGTGACCTCCTTTGACCATTAATATCTAGAGAATATGCAGGTGCACATGTTTTCATATTTTCATGTCATAGTACAGGGATATTCGGGTACATGGCTGGTTTTGTTTTCTACATAAAACATCTGGCAGTTATTGTAGCATCTTGGTAGGGTGAGCCAATGAGTCTAGTTGCTGGTATATAATTGTTTTTGGTTGAGGTTCTACCATGAATACACATATATGTAATCAGACTTAACCTCTTATAGGTGTTTTGCTGAGAAAACCTAGGATCTCTTTTCAAATGGCAAAAGCATCACAGCCATACCCTATGATAGAACTTCATGGCCCCAATCCCTCTGGGTTGGTTTGTGGGTTCGTATCCAAGATTCTGCTTTGTGGAGCGTAGGTAGCTTTGGTGCAAATACGCTTTTCGGGCCTCTCAGTTTCTCTAAAGTTGTACAGCAGATCTACCCCTTTCATGGTTCTCTCAGAGTTAAACTCTATCCTTCCCTAAGACCTAAAGGACAGTACGCACCAAAGGCATGGCCAGCAAAGCCACCCACAGGACAAGTGGTATGGGCTCAGGAGGACCTGAAGGAAAAGCCACCCATCCACAACCATGTCACCAACAGTAACCTGGAAGACTTGTCCAGACAACTCTACAAAAGCCTGTTCTGCTTGCCTTGCTCTCGCTCACGCATACCCGAGGGAGGCAGCGTCAACACCGTGGTCCCCACAGTGAGGCCACCATCTAACGCAATGTCTCACTGGTTTTGCCCCTGCACTGTTAGACTTTTCCCCATTGGACTCGGGTGTGATGCCGCCCCTCCACAGACCTCACTGATAAATCCACTGTCACGATTCTGTTGATGGCATTGGCCACGTTGTCATGTAGCACCCTTTCTGTGAGAATAAGGGGGAGAAACCCCCCCCCCTTTCCCCTGGCTTCTGTACTTGAGAACTATGTTTCTTTTGGCCCACTGGCCTGTGTTTTGTATTGTAGACCTCAAGTTCATCTAACTGGGTGTGCTTTCCTCTCTCTGCTGGCTGCTAGAAAGCTCAGAGCCAAATGCATATTCTGCTATGGGAAATGTGGGTGCCTCTTCGGGGCACAAATCCCTTAACTTCGGCCCTCTTCCCAGCCTGTTGATGCTTTTTTAACTTCATTTTGTATTCGTTGTAATTTCCCTATCTAGTCTCTTTCGGTGAACCTTTTGTAGATCATTCTAAGCCGTGTTCTTTCTCGAACTAGTTTGGCTATAAATAAATGAATTGCAATGCCCCTAGATAGAAAACGCCACCCCACACCAGGGATCCATAGTGATGTCCGGACTTGGATCACTCCTGTGACTGGTCCCATCTCCCTTCTGCAGCCACAAATGTAGAGATAAAGTCATGGGAAGAGAAGAGAGTGGCCATACTGACCTCTTCAGCCCCATGGCACTGGCTTCTTCACATATCAGTCTCAAAGAATCCCGTGGTGGGAAAAATGTGTACAGAGCTCTCTCTAGGCAAAGGTCTCTGTCAAGGACATAGATACTGACAAACGGTGTAGTCCAAGTGGGGAAACGGTGCTTCTCCTGGGTCATTATAAAAATTTAAAAAAAAAAAAAATCAGCCATAGGCTGTTCAAAGAAACAAAAGTACTGCACTACCTTATATATAGCCTTTCTTTTGCATGTCTCATATAGACACATAGGCAGTGCCTCCATGTGGCAAAGAGGTGACAAGAGAGCGGGCAAAAAGGAAAACTAGGAAAGCAGGAAGTCAGGCGATCCCGGCACAGGGGAAAGACAGCCTTAGAGATCAAGAGCAAATGCATACTCAAGAACTCAGAGAGCGGGAGGCGGGGCCAGGAAGGGAAGGAAGGCGGGGCCAGGAAGGGGAAGGGGCGGGGCCAGGAAGGGGAAGGGAAGCAGAAGTCCTCTCTTTGCCTACGGGTATCTGTGGTTGGAATTGGAAAGATTGACTTCTGCACAGGACCTTGCACTTTAAACCCAGGATTGTGGAAGACCGGGAACCCCGTCCCCAAACATCCTTCCTGTAATCCGCAATCCATAGGAACCATCTTCCAGACTGCCTTGATGCTCTGGCATCGAGCAGAGCGGGAGGCCACCTGCAATTGGTGGAGTCTCTTCCCGGAAGGCTAAACACTGGAACATCAGCACTCATCCGAAGGCTGTCAAAGCCAGCAGCACCGAGCCCTGAAACACTGCCAGCACTTCACTTCCCACACTCCCCAGCGCAGTACGGTTTATGTATGAGGAAGTACGGCATATCCATTTTTACCCTCGCAGATGGCTGCAGATGAAGTGAAGAGGTTTAGCCTTCAATTGCCAGCCATTTGTATTCGACATGGTAGCCTGTGAGACTAGCCTTGCTTTGTTGTGTGAGCTTTCACATCTGTCTTAAATCACCCGCGTGCCGCCTCAGCACAGGTTATCCCCCTGGCTCCTGATAAATACGACGCTCCTGCAGTGAAAGGCTAAAACAGTACTGCAAGCAGAGTCGCTGCCCACAGCACACACTATTTTATGACTCTTTCTGAATAAAGCCAACCTTTCTTCATTAGCTGAGCCCATTTCTAGAGAAGAGGAAATGGAAGTCTTGATAAACATCATTAAGCCCTGTGAGGATTAGCATAAACAGGATGCCAAGGGGGAGATTTAATACTATTTAGATGAAATTTGAATTCTAATGCAGCACTCTCTCCCAGCCACTCCTTCAAATGGAGCCGCAAGCTTTAAAAGCCTAATAGTTCTGGAAAGACGCTTCATTTCCAGTGGAAGAAGAATTCTCTACCCTGCCGCCTGCTCTTCACCTTGTCAAGCTGACTCTCTGAGACCAGATAAAGGACCTGGGGCCGTCTATGTAAACTGCTCTTAGGACCCAAAACAAAAGAGGAAAGGCAATGGAAGTAACCCTAAGGGACACTCGCCACTCAATCTTTGGTCATTCGGGGCAGGAGGGCTCACAGGCAAGAGAGGTGCTCCTGCAGTGGGCTCTTCCCAGCTGAGCACCTCCTAAACAGAGCAGAGATGGGCTGAAGGCAGGGAAGGATGGCAGCGGGCCTGCGGTATAAATTCTGAGACCCAGCATAAAATGAAAATGTTCGATTGCTCCTTCATTTCTACCTTCGCTTTTCAAAAAGGTTTAGTGGTTTTCATCTTATGTGCATGAGTGCTTTGCCTGCAAGTGGGTCTGCACCACACACATGTCTGAAGAGGGCATCAGATCCCTCTAGAACTAAAGTTACGGAATTTTGTGAGCTCCCATGTGGGTGCTGGGAACTAAGCCCAGGTCCTCTGCCAGAGCAACCAGTTCTCTTAGCTGCTGAGCCATTGCTCCAGCCCCGTCCTCATTCATGTACTTTTGAGACTCTCAAATCTGACAACAGAGCCTGAAGCAGACTGTGGGTCCCCATATGACAGGTGGCCCACCCACTCTACCATGATAGGCAGAAGAGGAAGACTTGTCACCTGCCTTGGATCTTGCTTGCAGGGGGCTGAAAGACCTAGGTCACCTCTCAACCGAAATGAGTATTGTATACCCTTAAAACGGAACCAAACAAAAACACAAACAAACAAACCACTCTCTGTTCTTAGAACGAAGTGTCTGAGGTCCAAACTGCAAATGAATTGGAAGCTTTTCTACAAAGAAATGGCTATTGGCAATTAGTGTTCTTCACGGGTAGGAGTTGGCCCTGCCTAGACTCCAAACTACTACACCTTTAGAACTAGGCTTCTTACTGTGCCCAGGTACTGCTGACTGCCACTTCAGAAACCCGATCCTAAATGGTCAAGGAATTCACTCCTTCATTCGTGTAGAAACGGTTAAGAGTCAGACAACAGAAACTCCTAGTTTGTTCATCCATTCACTGAGGTCTTTTGGAAGGCTGTGTTTCTTGGGCCATTCTTAGGTTCTGTACCTAGAATCTGGTTTTTTAAATCATTTTGCATTTACTAAGTTTAGGAGAGCAGTTTCTTTCTAGGCTTCCAGTACAATCCACAGAACCCGGAGCTATTTCCCACATCTCCTGGAAGATGGGGGAAGAACAGGAGGTTTCTGTCAGAACGTGAAACAGAATGAATAATTTCCCAGTGCCCAGCCTGACATCCTGCAGGCTCAGTTAGGAAGCGCACCTCAGAGCCTGCAGCTAGAGAGCCCCAGACAGATTTGAAGTATTAAAAAAAAAAATCAGTGTTTTCCAAAAGAAGAAACTTGAGACCTCAACAATCCAAAGAGGACATCCACCCAGTGTGTAAACGCATTCAGACTCCCAAGGAGACACAGGACACAGTGTATCAAAGGAGTGAGCTCGGCAAGGCAACAGCAACACAAACATTCCTCTTGTAGAGTCTGATCCATGTTTCTCTGCTTGGGGGGCTGGGAGTAGGGAAGAGTTCCTTTCAGATGACATAGATATTGTGAGTCACACTTAAGGATGCATCCTCTGGGCACTGTGACCCAGTGCAGCACAGCTCTGAGATGTAAACAGTCCGGAGCCTCCTTCCAGAGACACACAGACTCAAGGATGTTAAACTGAAGCTGACTCTCATTTCAATAAGCGCCTGCTACATAGCTTGATTTCTTCCTTTTCTTTTAATAATGCCTACGTTCTTCCTGTGCACTGTGATGCAATTTGAAATACTTGCCAGATCAGGGGAAATAAATGTTCTTTAGACTGGTTGTGGAGAATCACCCAAATATAGCTAAATGTGGCATTTTCTAGACACTCCAAACTTGGAACAAAGTAACTAACACATTAAATAGCAATCTGCCTGAATATCTTAATCTGTGGAATTCGGTGATAAGCCCAGGAATGCAAAGAGCTATTCCTAAGAATTCTGTTCTCATGACCACAGAATGTACCCGTGTTTAATTTCCCCCGTGATCTCTGCAGCCGATATGTCCAAACTCTGACTGTCCTCTAATGGCTTGGAATTCTCTCCTTGTTCCAGTAGGTTCCTTCTTTTCTTTTTGAAGTTAAGGTTGCTTTCATTTATAGCAACAAGCAAGAGACACCAGGGTATGACAACCATAGACATGTATTTCTCTGGCTCTCTGTGAGAAGAGGAATGGCCAACCCCACTGGCCACTGCTTACTTGTCCGGCCATTCAGGAACATTCCACCTCGCCCTCAGAGAAGTGAGCTAATCTGTATGCCACTGGGGAGGGAGGAGAGTGGAGAGCAGAAACTCGTTGTCAAGAACTCAGTGCCTTGATATCTAAATGGAGGATCCCAGGAAAGCTCAGCTGTGATTTGGATGGGGCAAGTCTTGAGTGGAAGGCCACTAGAGGGGCTGAACTTAGCCTACCCGATTCCTCTCGGCATCTTCATTGTACCATAAGGGTTCTGCTCAACTCACTTGTCCTTCTTAAGGTTCTTATCTTTTGGATCCTTATTGCTATGGGAGGAGGCAGTCGAACTGCTAAAGATGAAAGGAGGTGATGGGATGTGGGAAAAGGGTCTTGGGGTCTCAAGAAGGTAGCCTCACACTTCATAGTCTTTAGGCAAGATGAAAAGGAAAGAAAGTTACTTCTGCTGGACTGAAGCCAGCACAGTGTTCCCATGCCTGACTTTCAGTACAGAGCTCAGCCTCACATTCTTGTGCAGTTGATTGAAGCAGGACAGTTGCTGAGCACCAAGCCCAACCCTGAGCACACACTTGGATTTGATGAAGTGCCGACCCTGGAGGAACTGCAGTCTCTACCAGGCAGCTTAACAGGCCAAGTCCCACATACAGTGCTATCTACAAAAAGCCACCCCAGGAGTGAGTCATGTCCCTGCCTAACCAATCATGTAAAGTTCAGGGCAGAATGTGAGAAACACACATGGCAGGTGCTAAGTATTCCAAAAAGAGAAAATCAAATGAGACACTCGGTCCCCAAAGGGCTATCCCTGTGTCCCTGGGATGCTTCCATCCTTCAACAACATTATTCAGACTAAACCTCCCATGGTGGGGAGGGAAACCTACTTCAAAATCCTCCCAGGAAAGTACAAGTGTCAAAATATGGGGAGGTCTTTTCCTTCTTTGCTCACTAACCACTCTTAGCATACGAATGCTTTGTACAGGTACTTGTTGGAAAAAAAAAATAAGTAAAATTACACCATCTGCTGTCACAAGAGTCTGCAACTCAGAAAGCACATTTGCATGTCTGCACATCGAGTTTCCACTGTGGCTCTGTGGGGTGGGATAGTGGTATATTACCCATATCTTTATTTGGTAGAAAAGGGAGCCAAGGTTTGACTGTTACCTAAAGTAGCTATTCTGGAAATTGAAAATTGTTGAGGTAGGATGGACTTCCCACTCCTCAAGTCCTGGCCCCAGGCCTTCTCTTCACAGCCAAGGTTCCTACCCCAAGGAAGAAGTAGTAAGGAGAAAGGAGACCTGGCTTATGACGTGTCCCTGTGACTCATTGCAGGTGGGTCTTTTCCGAAAGTCAGGAGTGAAGTCTCGAATCCATGCCCTGCGTCAGATGAATGAGAATTTCCCCGACAACGTGAACTATGAAGACCAGTCTGCATATGATGTGGCAGATATGGTGAAGCAGTTCTTCCGGGACCTCCCTGAGCCCCTTTTTACCAACAAGCTCAGCGAGACCTTCCTCCACATCTACCAGTGTAAGTAACAATAACACAGTGTACCAACTGTCAAAGGGATAGTATTTTAAAGATTTATTTTCTATATATGAGTGTATGTACACCACGTGCATGCAGTATCCATGGAAGCCAGGAGAGGGCACTAGATGCACAGGACCTGGAGTTACCCTTGTTTGTGAGGCACCACATGGGGGTTGGGAACTGAACTATGCTCCTCTGTGAAAACATTCAGCACGTTTAGCTGCTAAGCCACATCTCCAGCTCTACAAAGGATGGACTTCTAATGATACAAGTAATTCATGAATCTGTGAAGAAGTGTATAAAAGTTACAAACCTACCTCTTCAGAAATAGCCTTTGCTCAGTCAGCTATGGGCGTCTCTCTGTCATTATTTGTATGTGTCTGAAAATACCTTCTCCATATATGTTTATGTACAATCTCAAGCTATTTCCAATATATTTCTAGTACATTTTAAGCATAAAAGGGTCCAGTAGAATTTAGTGTATGAGAGACAATGAGACAGAAGGAGAGAGATAGAGAGAGCTAAACCTGTCTTACTTTTTTGAAAGATAAACATTCAATTTGATATAGAATTTGCTAGAAGATTCAGATTCAAATGTAATGCTGAAGAGCAGCAGGAAAGCAGATGGGTCTCAACTGGAGGAATGAAGCAAATCGAGGTTACACCCCAATTCAGCGAATTCATACTTTCATCTGGAAGGTTTCAAGTGACGTTAAATCAGTCGCCCTTCACAAAGCCACTATTGCTAAAGTGGTAATGAGAGAAACAATTGACCTAAAGCCCATCCTGCTAAATGTAGTTCTAAAGGCAGACATTAGGAATGAGTGTGCGAGTCTTTTTTCTATGTGATAATGATGGCAGGCATTACAAACTGGCCATCAGCTTCATGGCCCACGTATCAGTTCTTAGGGGAAAATTACTCCAGTCCACAGACTTTGATAGTTACACCAAAATATGGCTCAGGTGGGTCATGAGACGGAATTGATCGAATCTGACGACCCCTACTATAGAGACTCTGTACCAAATGTGTTTACGAAGTGAAAACAGCACAGATTCAGAGATCACTTTAAATGCCACCTGTAAGAGCAGAATAAAGAGATGACACACTGAATAAATATTATTCCGTCAGAGTGAATGGGCTAAGCTGAATTAATGATACTGGATCCTAGAGCCCAAGGAGGCTGTGCTCTGTTTTCCAATTAAGGCTCCTGATGGATATGAATGTTTACATTTAATCAGTCCTAGGGTTGAAGTTGACACCATCTATGGCTGACGCTAACTTATTTCCAAGAGATAAATGCCTTTTTGGCTCTTGTCTAAACTTACAACCAAGAAGCCAGATCAAAGCAGGGCTTCATTTTATCTGCACAACCCTTTACAGAGCAGGGCTGTCTGTTCTTAGGGACCTTAGACTAGGGGGCAATGAGACAGGACCATAAATGACTGATACAGGAAGGTAAAAAGGGTAACAAAGGCAGATCCACAAAGGCTGGGGTGAGCAATGGAAACTTAGTGGGAGAAGAAGACAGCTGGACACAAACACTAATGTACAACAGGGGACACTGATAGACTAGGAGGTAACACCAGAGTGGCATTAATAATTAGATAATTATTAAATAATTATAAATAATTTGCTGGGTATTAAAAAGCTGAACCAACCTCCATACACACAAACAGTTATTTAATATTAACATTTTATTAGTACACATGACAGAAAAGAAGTGAAATTAAACCAGCCCAGTGTTAGGTAAACCTAGCCCAGGGATGCTAGGACGGCAGCCTCTGGTGTCTTTGACACTCTTGAAGTCAGGTTGTGACTAAGTGCAAGTTGTCACTACCTATACCATTATCACATCATCAAAAGATCACACTCAGAAGCTAGAAGAGAGAGCCCAGGTGTCTCCTGGGACATGCATCACTTCTCATGGAGAACAAGAACCTCTCGGAAACTCCTAGCACCATCCCTGGTCTTGCCCGCCAAAATTGGCTTACACTGACTGGGACCGGGCAATGGAAAGAGGAACAGGGTGAGGGGTGGTTGCTGGTGATAGGAGCTAAGACTGAGACAGCTCATCCCTGGACCAGTGGGAGGAGCCCATATCCCTAAGCAGCCCATAACCAAAAGGAACATGCATCTTGGTAGTAAAGAAGGGAAGAGAGACTCTTGAACAGTCACAAGGATGAAATTCATCAGAACTGATCTAAGGTCTGACAATTCGGAGCCAGGGAAATTAAGTAGACAAACGTGGAAGCTTAGGGAGCAGGCACCTGGGGTTCCGGAGAATGGATACCTCGAGCAGGCCCCAGAGTCTATGTGGCCTAGCTAATGCAGAGTTCTGGCTGCCTCCCAGCTCTCTAAAGTAGCTCGATCCTGGCTGTCTCGCTTCCTCTACTGCTGTCGGGTGACTAGAGTGCTGTATGGGGTGGGTTGTGAAGATCTTAATTCTGCCAGCCTGTAAGATAGAGGAGGCTGGGGGATCAGAGACAAGCCTTCAAGACTGTTAGCCTGGGGGCAAGGGGTGGGGTGCACCGAAAAAGAGAGATGGAGTTGATTCCAATGCAGAGAGATAACTGTTGAGTCAAGAAAACATGCTGACTATGAGCCATCACCCACACACTCCTAGATTCTACAGTGCTTACAAAGGCAAATCTGGAGGTATCTCCAGGAACCAAGGAAGAGGCAGGGACCACAACATTGTCGTTTGTAACAGAAAACCATGGCTTAGTGGTGAACGTAGCAAACAAAATCCAAACAGATCCAAAGCAAACAGAATCCAGAGTGAGTGTATCTTCAGAGAAAACAAAGGAACATGTGAGTGGAAAAGGAAGAGAGATAACATTTTCACATGGCCAGTGACTTCAAGATTAAACCGCTGGAGCAGAAGAAGCTGGTGGAAGAAAAGTTTGGCCAGCTGCGGTTAGATTCTATATACACACAGGATTCTTCCCCACAGAGCAGCATTTACAAGCAGTTCAAGGGGATGTGGTGAATGCATATTGTTGGCTATACTGGCATCAGCATAAGCAAAACATACATGTAGACAAAAACACGGCTTCACTATCATCCAGACAAAAATGTTCTCTAGAAAACCCAGGATGCAACAGACAGGCTACCCACTGAACCAGTAGTGATGCTTGTCTAGAAATCTGGATTGGCTGGTCTTCTGCACAGTGCTCAGAAGGCCAAGGAGAGCTCAAGACAAACAGCTCCCAGGATGCAGGCAGAAGGTTACACTACCTAGAGCGGTCAGTCTAATTCTTCTCTCATACACCTCTCACAGTAATAAATATCCAAGTGTCTCTTTTTAATACATTAGAGACACGGTGATATACACTGAAATAGTGCACACATTATTAAGCACAGTTGAAAGTTCAAGGGATTGCCATGTGCACACTGCCCCATGGCTCAGGTGAGCAAACAGCCTTTCATAGAGACCCCCAAGCTCCTGGTATAGCTTTTGAAGGAAGACGGCCATATTCATCAAACATACATGATCATGAAACAGAGCCAGGAGAGCAGCAAAATGCTGTCCCTCAACCCTAATTTGTTGTAATTTTTCTCCATTTTCTACTTCTTGTCCTATTTGCCTAGAGCCTATATAACCAATGCCCCTCCCCTCCACCAGGGTCACCCTCAGAGGGAGACGGAGACCACATTCACTCCCCACAGCTGTAGGAGACCAGGTTCCTTTTTCACAAGCACAACCCAAAGCTAGTGATCCTAAGATTATCAAACCGGTGACACCCTGTGACCACTCAGAGTCAAAACAGTCCATTCTCCCAACCGAGCCCTCCTGACTTGTAGAGACAGGATGGTTCTACCAGGCTCACCACTGAGGAGCTATCTCCCTAGGTGGCCAAGGGCAAACAGCTGACCCACTGGTCATTGTACCATAAAAGCAACATGGCCTGGAGCTCTACTGTGGTGGGGAAAGGCCAGGTCTTTGTCCGTTTTACCCAGTGGCATTCACAACTGTGACCCACCCAGCCTTGGCTATGCCTATGGTGCCTGTCAAATAGGGTAAGCAAGAGAGAGGTCAGGTGACACTTGCTGAGGAGACCCCACTCTGGTCAAAGAACCTCTGGGACACTCGGATAATTCTGGAGTTTGATGAGGTTCAAAGTTCCAACTCTCTTGATGCCTGTGAGCATCTTCTGTCTGGAAGAGGAGCGCCTGCGTTCTTCCCCACTGACTCTTCTTCTAACAACCTGGTGCTCACCTCTCTCCAGATGTCCCCAGAGAACAGCGGCTGCAGGCCGTGCAGGCCGCCATCCTGCTGCTGGCAGATGAGAACCGGGAGGCCCTGCAGACGCTCCTGTGCTTCCTGCATGACGTAGTGACCTTGGTGGACGAGAATCAGATGACACCCATGAATCTGGCCGTGTGCCTCGCCCCCTCCCTCTTTCACCTGAACTTACTGAAAAAAGAAAGCTCCCCAAGGTAACTTTTCCACACCACTGGCATTGTTCCCAAACCAGGTCTCCCCAAGATCCAGTTTCTTAATAAGTAAAATTAAACAAAAGTGTTCTCATGGTAGACTTTAGATGGAAGAATATTAGGACTTATTGTAGGAGAACAGTGAGGCACCCTCATCCCTGGGCTGGGGTTCATAGCACCACCAAGGTAGCCCCAAAGTAGATCAGTTGAGGTCCGGGAAGCCCAAGAAGCTTTGTTCTATTTTATTTGAGTGGGAAGAAGGAAAATACTCAAAAGGGTATTTTACGACTATTGGTTTTTAAAGCTGTATTTAAACAACAAAGCACATGAACCTGCAGTTGAGTGGTTTCGAACGGAGAAAAACCTAATAACTTCCCAGCCACAGCTCTCCCTGCCTTTGTACTTTTCCATGGCCTTTGGTTGTGAGCTGTCAGCCTGCCAGCCTGCCTTGGATCATCTAAAGATGTGTGGTCATTGGTTTCTATTTGGAAATGAGAAAGCCTGGGGTCTGGGCAGCATCTGGGGATAAATAGCAAACAGATGGGAAGGTGTGGGTATCCCAGCACATTCATATTCAATTACAGAGTCATCCAGAAGAAATATGCCACTGGGAAGCCGGATCAGAAGGACCTCAATGAAAACCTAGCTGCCGCTCAGGGGCTCGCCCACATGATCACTGAATACAACCGGCTCTTTGAGGTGAGGTCTTGGAAGTAGCGGTAGGCTGGGCAGGAGAGGATGCTTATCTCTGCATCTCTGTGCTCTTCATTTTATGACAGTATATGCTGGAGCTCGCCGGTCTTACTGCCAGGAGTCAGAGAGCTCGCTATACAGTGAGGACTTGGCAGTCACAGGTTCCTGGGGCTTACCATGATGAGTTTTTTTATGCAGACAATTGAATTGCCTTCCTTTGTCAGATTTAAGGCCAGTTGGCCAGTTACAGTACATTATGTTGTTATGTCAAACTTGATTAGGGTTTTCCTCTGTCTCTGTCTGTCTGTCTCCCTCTCTCCCTCTCTCTCTCTCTCTCTCTCTCTCTCTCTCTCTGTGTGTGTGTGTGTGTGTGTGTGTGTGTACTCAAATATGACTGAGTAATCCTTGTCCCTAGAATCAATGTCAACCCACCAATATAGCCACACAGTCATTGATGAGACAACACACTCTCTGTGGCAACACTGGCATTTGTCAATGGGAAAACTGTACTAAAAACTGTGAAGCCATTTCTGAGTCATAGCTCAGTTTTCCCTCAATGTGTCAATGTGTATGGATGAGTGAAAGTTGTCTGAGCCCACTCTTGCCAAATGTTATAAAAAGAGACGGAGCACGTGATCAAGAACGCATCCCGGTGTATTGGATAAACATGGGCTCAGAGTCACATTGTGTTTCCTAGTTTTGGGATGGTTCCTCAAGGCCCTGACCTTGACTGTGGATGAGGCCACTTCAGCCCCCTCTGTTCCTCCAGCATTTCTCAGCTCACTGCTTTGACCTTTCGTGCATTCGCTGGCTCAGGTTCCACATGAGATGCTGGCCCAGTCCCGTAACTCCTACTTAGAGGCTGAAATCCACACGCCCAGCCTAGAAGACTTGAGAGCGCAGCTGGCAGAGAGCGGGGCCACTTTTCACACGTACCTGGAGCATCTTGTCCAAGGCCTCCAGAAAGAGGCTAAGGAGAAATTCAAGGGATGGGTCACATGTCCCAGCCCTGACAACACAGACCTCGCTTTCAAAAAGGTAAGGTTCCCTCCGCTGCAGAACGTGGGACTCAGCACCTCTGTGAGTGACAGTTAAGGCCCAGGTGCCATTCAAAAGCCACCAACAGCTTTCCCATCAGAGCCCAGACCAGCCAGGAGGGCTTCTGGATCCCAGCTCCTTTCTGTGTGGTGCTGGGAAAAAAATCAGTGCCCAGCGTTTTTTCACGTGTGAAACGAACATTCTGAGAATGCCTGACAGAGAAGAACCACGTAGAAGTCAAGTGGGTTCGAACATTTCTGCCTCACACCACTTGAGTGTGTTTGGGTCGGTGGCTGTTTTGATTATCATTTTTCTCATCAGAAGTTTTTGTGTTCTAACTCTGGGTTCAGTATGACCCATTCACTTTATATGACCGCTGATGGAATGCCCGGCACAGGAGGTAGGTCTGGGTAGCCCCCTGGTAACCTCTACAGCTCCTGCCCATGTCTTTGCCAAGGTGGGGGATGGGAACCCGCTGAAGCTGTGGAAGGCATCTGTGGAGGTGGAGGCACCACCCTCCGTGGTGTTGAATCGTGTGCTGAGAGAACGTCACCTCTGGGATGAGGACTTCGTGCAGTGGAAGGTTGTGGAAACTTTGGACAAACAAACAGAAATCTACCAGTATGTGCTAAATAGCATGGTCCCACATCCCTCCAGAGATTTCGTGGTTCTCAGGTAAGCTGGACTCTGTACTGTATGAAGTCCTGCTCCAAAGCCAAGATGAGAGTTGCCAATGCGTAAAGCACCACAGCAGGCTGGGAGAAGTGTTCGCATTGGCAGCTTCACCCAATTTACAGCTCTGCCCAGGCTCTCTGATGGCCCCTTTCCTCGTGGTACACAGTTTGTTAGGCCTTGAATATCACTCATTTCCTCAGAGCAGAGGCCCCAGAATAGCTGCTGTCTGTCAGGTTCGTCTGCCAAATCGTGCAAAAGGCCGGCTGGTTCTGTTTTTCTCCCAGGAGACGAAAGCAGGTCTTCATCTAGGAGAATGTGGAGATGGGAGGGTGTATGACCTCACGTGTTCACAAAACTGCCATGCATGGAAATTCCAGCTCAGCCCTGAAAGGCCACGTGTACAGAGACACTGGGCATTCTGTTAGAATCCAGTCCTGGCAAAACCTCCTGAGCCCTGTGTCTGCCATTGCAGTGCTCTTTCTGGTGGGTTTCCGGGTTAGATCCAGACCCCTGCCCTCTGGCCTTGGAGTGGGATGCTCAGCCAATCAATCACAGAAAGTTGGAACAGTTCGCCAGCAAGAGCAGGGGTTGGGGAGAGTTAAGGACTTGAACAAGATGTAATTAGAGCAATATATCCCTTTTATTAAAAACACAAGTAAACAACCTCTTCCCAGATCAGCAGTGTAAGAGGATTTGCCTGTGAAATCCCCAAATGTGTATTTGAAGTAGTCAGTCGCCTTATGAAATGAGTTTCGAGGGCAAACCAGAGGTGACTTCGTATGAGTCCTTTGTGCCTTGAGTTTGGATCCTTGGGACCTCAATTTTTAAGTATCTGTTTCTCCTAAATATCCATGTGTATCCCAGCAACCTTGTCCTGGTAGAGAATATAGGCCATTAGCTGGGGGTGGCCTATGGCCAGTTATTAGGACATCACCCATCTTGTGGCATTAAAATGTAATTTTCCAACTCAACAAGTAGAAAAACAAGTTGTTGTCCAGGCTGGACGCTGTGGAGATGAGGGAGTCCCTGCAGGGAGCTCTCTTCTGCCTCTACAACCAGCAATAGCCTGCTGTTTACTGGAGAATATCCCAGCATACCTCATGTTACTCGTAGCTTCTGGCTCTGAGGATGCTGTGGGTGGGCTCAACGGGCCCATCTTGTTCTCCTCTCAGGATTTTTGAGAGAGGTGGAGGGAGGGAGTGAGGGAGGGGAGGGGAGGAAAGGTGAGAGAATGTGTGTGTGTGTGTGTGTGTGTGTGTGTGTGTGTGTGTGTGTGTATGTGTTCAAGTGTATGTCTTAGTCAGAGTTTCTATTCCTGCACAAAACATCATGGCCAAGAAGCAAGTTGTGGAGGAAAGGGTTTGTTCAGCTTACACTTCCATATCGATGTTCATCAACAAAGGAAGTCAAGACTGAAACTCAAGCAGGTCAGGAAGCAGGAGCTGATGCAGAGGCCATGGAGGGATGTCACTTACTGGCTTGCTTCCCCTGGCTTGCTCAGCCTGCTTTCTTATAGAACCCAGGTCTACCAGCCCGGATGGCACCACCCACAATGGGCTGGGCCCTCCCCCCTTGATCACTAGTTGAGAAAATGCCTTACAGCTGGGTCTCATGGAGGCATTTCCTCAACTGAGGCTCCTTTCTCTGTGATAACTCCAGCCTGTGTCAAGTTGACACACAAAACCAGCCGGTACAATGTGTGTGTGTTTGTGTTTTTGTGTGTGTGTGTGTGTGTGTGTGTGTGTGTGTGTGTGCATGCCTGCACACATGTGCCTAGGGCAGAGGTCAGTCTTAATTGTTGTTCCTTAGGAGCCATCTACTTCATTATTTTTGAGAGGGTCTCACTCTGGGACCCAGGGCTAGTAGGTCTCTACTAAGATGACTGGCCAGAGATCTCTGGGGAACCTCCTGCCTTCGCCGCTGCAGTGATGAGATCCCAAGTGTGCACTGTCATGTCTGCCCTGTTTATAGCCGTGCTGGGGACCAAACTCAGCCTCCTGTGCCCGTGTTCCTTTACCAACTAAGTCACCCCTCGGAGTCCCTTTGTGTATTATGTGCAGTCAGTACATAATAAGAAAAGGATGCAGACTAACTTTATCTCAGAGGGGACAAAGAATTCGAGGAGCTAAGGAGAACAGGAATTTCAGTATAGGCCAAGGCTTAAAGCAGCCCGGGGAGGGGGGGGTGTGTGCTGGGAGGTTCTGTGGGCAGGCTCAGCAGCAGACCTGGTTCATGCCGGGAGAAATTCCTTAGAGAAAGAACTTGTAAGGTGAGGATGACGTGGTCTGTCAGACCTCCCAAACACAAATTCGCATCGAGTCTCTCTGCTTGTTTGCTGTTGCTTATAATGAAGTGATCTGAAACCGTGACTTATGTGGAGGGTAGATATGTACTTAGCTCTTGAGTCTGGAGGCTGAGCAGTCTGAGAACACACGGGGTCACAGCACGGCAAAGGGCACTGCAGGACAGAGCAACCCTACCACAGAAAGCTGCTACCACAGAAAAGTCATACCTCCAGTAACTCATTAACCAGGTAACCCAAAAGCAGATTAATCTGAGGACAGCATCTGACGGCATCCACTGTAGAGCCTGTGCCATCCACGGATGGTGTGCCAGTTAGGCAGCTCTTTCCACTACAAGGCTGTAGTGAACTTCCTACCTCTCCATCTGGACTCAAATCAACCCCCTTCATTTCTTCTCCCACGCAAGAGCTACATAGCCATCCTAACAAAGCTATGGAGTCGGCACAGGTTCGATTTCTTTTAAATTAGGCATCAGCAGATCGTGTGTTTGCTAAACTGTTCATCACTTCCTCCAGGAAGCCTTCCCTGTATTCCTCCTCTGCCCAGTCCCCTGGTCCCAGCTCTACCTAGACTCACACTCGCACAGGGTTTTCATGGTTCTTTTAGAGTTACTCGTTTCTCTCTTGGGCTCAGTGCATCTTCATGTCCCCAGTGGCTTCTCAGGCCCAGCACATAGGTGTGCTCAACAGACAGATAAATCAATAGAATGAATGAATAGTGCTGATTCAAAATGGTAGCCTCACTGATGATGAACAGGGTGTCTTTAGCAGACTAAGATGTAGCCTCAATTTAGGGTTCTAAACTCAGGTCTGGGAGCTTCTATCCTCTGAGTAGAAAGCTGAGCTCCATCCTTTGGACATCACTGTGTAAAGTTTGCACAAGTTCATGGAAACAGTTAGCTTAATCCAAGTACCTAGCATTGGAGTTAGAGCCTAGATTTGAGTCAGGAGGAAGCAAGGGCTTAGTTGTGTGTTCAGGGTCTCCTGTCTCTCTTTCCATCACTCTCATGCATGGTGTGTTTGGCTTCAGGACCTGGAAGACTGATTTGCCCAAAGGGATGTGCACCCTGGTGTCCCTGTCTGTGGAACATGAAGAAGCCCAGCTCATGGGTGGCGTGCGGGCGGTGGTGATGGACTCTCAGTACCTGATAGAACCCTGTGGTTCCGGCAAGTCCAGGCTGACCCACATCTGCAGAGTAGACCTGAAGTAAGTGGCCACACTGGGTGCTGGTTGATCGGGGAGCCTCATGTTGTATGGCGTGTGCACTTGAATCCTGCCTGTCACTCCGGTTTCTTCCTCCCCCATCTCTCACCTTCCCACCCTAGAATTTGCTTTCCTTTGTTTTCCTTTCTAATTTCCCTAATCCTTTCTAACTTCCCTAATTGACTCACTTCTTCTCACTAACAAGTAAGTGTGTGGTGTCTGTGACCTGCAGAAGGATGTCCACGTGACAGAAGCACAAGTCAAGCTATGAAAGCATCCAACAGTGATTAAGAGCATGCTATTTCCCCTTCCCTATAGTCATGCAGATAGCACATGGTCACTCAGGGAGCTAGCAAGTCAACCTTGTGGAGTTGCCTGGAATGATTCTTAAGAGTCAGTGGGCAGAGCGTCAGAATGAAAGCCAATAGAGGCTCCTAGAACTTTTCTGGCTCTTCTCTGGCACAAGAAAGTAACTATTAGTTAAAGCCACCTGTAATGAATGCATCACAGAATTCACAAGAGGGGCACATGAGTCCCAGCTGATCAACTTAGCAGGTCGAAGAAGCGGAAACTTTCCTTATCACGTGTTGGTTACAGCACAGTGACACACAAATCTGTAAATTCCTGGTAAGGAAATATAGTCATCACAATAGCTCAGGACTGCTGTCAAGTTGAAATGCTGCCTCAGTTGCTCAACATGTACTTCCGCAGCTCCAACTCTGTATGGTCTCTGGTCAGAACTGTCCTGCCCTCTGACTCAGTGGGTTTCACGTTCTTAGAATCAGCGTAGGAATGAAAGCATGCAGCGTTAGCAGTGTGTGCTTAGCTTAGTAACATCCTTCAGCTTCATTGGGGTAAAAAATAACAGTGTCTCCACCTCTAAGGCTAAGAACTATCAGATAGGTGATAGACAGATAGATGGATGGATGGATGGATGGATGGATGGATGGATGGATAGATAGATAGATAGATAGATAGATAGATACTTTGATAGACAGGCAGACATGTAGATACCAGTGGCTCTCAAGCTTCCTAATGCTGACCCTTTAATAAAGTTCTTCATGTTGTGGTGACCAACCATAAAGTTATTTTTGTTGCTACTTCACAATTGTAATTTTGCTACTGTTATTAATCAAAATGTAAATATTTTTAGAAATAGGGGTTTACCAAAAGAATTGAGACCTATAGTTTGAGAATCACTGATATATATGGATAGATAGATAGATATAGAGATATATTATATCACATTTGCTTTATCTACACACTTGTTGCACACTGAGGGTGGGTGACTCACAGCTCAGCTCTTTTGACTAGTTCTGTGTTCCCAGTAGCAGAGTCATTACCTCATCTGGGAGTGGCCTTGTGTTCTGTTTTGAGGGCACATGGAGAACACACAGATATGTGGAGGCTCAGTAAATATGACTCTCTTGTTTGTTTTCTTATTTTTATTCATGTGCATGTAGTATATGCATGTGCCCATGTGGAAGCCAGGACTCTATGCTAGGTGTCTTTCTCGGCTGCTCTGTGTGGGCCCCTGGAGTCAGAGACTATCTCTGAGCCTGGCACGGACTGATTGGCTACACTGGCTGGCCACTGACCCTCAAGAGACATTCTGTTTCTGCCACATCTGGCGTTTCCCGTGAGGACTGCTACTTCGGATCAAAGTCTTTTTTATTGGCTGAGCCTTCACTTCAGGCCCTCCTGTGTTTCTTTTATGCCTGCCTCCTCCTCTGCTCCTAATTTAAATTGAATTAAACACTTTAAGGCATTCATGATGCTAAAACTGAATTCTGTGCTGAGGTAGATATAAATTTATTGAGGTTTTGTTATTCGGACTTTTTGGGGGGGGATTGGGGTTTTCTTTGTTTTTTTTGGGGGGGAGGGTTAATTTTTGGGTGTTGAGGATAGGATTTCTCATTGTAACCCTGGCTGTCCCGGAACTCACTCTGTAGAGCAGGCTGGCCTCAAACTCACAGAGATCCACCTGCCTCTGCCTCCCCAGTGCTGGGATTAAAGGCGTGTGCCACCACCTCCTGATTCAATGTGAGACTTCTGTTCCACTTTGAGAAGTTGGTATAATTCTGAAGCACCGGATGAATCCTAAGGACAAAATGCTTGGTGACAAATCACTGGGTGACAGACTGAGGTCCACAGCTGCCTGAAGCAGCAGTTGCAAGCTGTTCCCAGAGTACTGATGACCTAAACCCGTGGACACCCCACCGCCTAACAGAGTTCCCATTTCCTTCTCTCCCTGCAGGGGCCACTCCCCAGAATGGTACAGCAAAGGCTTCGGACACCTCTGTGCCGCAGAAGTTGCCAGAATTAGAAACTCTTTCCAGCCTCTCGTTGCTGAGGGTCCAGAAACAAAAATCTAAGCTTTCCCCAGCGTGAACTCAAACTCAGGGAACAAGAAGGGAAAAGAACACTCACAGTGTGGTGTGTGTGCTCGCGTGCGAAGGAATGCGAAGGAAGCCGGGGATCATGGGGACCATGGAGCCCATTCCCAGCCTGCCTGGAGATGAATAATCCCTACTAATATAATGTCTCGGATCATTTATCTATATTGCTTAAAATTAAATAGGTTATTCCTTCTGCGTTGCCTAATCTGCTATTTAAAGGCTTCTAAGAAGCATGTCTTAGCTGTAAATAAACGTACATTTGTATATGTATGTATATCTCCCTTTGCTGTACATATGTAAAATACTGGTTTTATATATAATTCTGTGTCTGACTCTGTGAGTCTCCTCACACGGCCCTTCCCAGGTTGCTGTAGACCCCGTGTCCCTCCCGTCCTGCCTGCCGGCTGAGCAGAGCCTGCTGACAAACACCAAAGCGTGAAATGTATAGTCTGTCAATCCATCCATGCTTACCCAAAGATTAGCTAACCAAAGAGAAATGGAGCTAAAAGCTTCCTCCGAGGGCTGTCCTCATTTGTGATGTTTAAAGACTGGAGCCAGGTGTTGACGTGAGTTGAGGAACGTAATAGTTGCTTCTCTTTAACGCAAAGCAGCAGGTGAGAGGTCATTGCCAAATCCAAGACTCCATGTTGCATTGCCTCTGGGCCCACTCTCTGCCGCTTGAGAGTGATGTCAGGCGACTGAAATGGAGCTGGTACCCCTCCTTGCTACAGAGGAATAGACAGTAGACCTGCCCACAGAGAAAGGGAGCCCTATATCCTAATGCTGTTTACCCATCTATTTGACCAGTGGCCTGTGTGGCCACAGTTATCTAACATCTTCTTGCACTGACCTTGACTCTGGACACCAAAGTGAGAGGACGGTCCACCGAGCGTCCAGGGTCACCACAGCTTCAGGGAATTCCGAGTATCCTATAGATGACGCTCTTAGAATCTAAGCCATTAAAAATCTTGCTATCTAAAGGACAGGGTTGGAGACTAACAGAAGACCAGACTGTATCATTAGTTGTTCATAAACGTTTCAGGCCGATGTTATCAACCCCGTGTTTCTTCATTATCCAGCACCAGCGCCTGTGTGTCTGACCCCAACCTTATTTATTATTGTACAGGATGAGCAAACTGGCTTTTCTTAGCCAAGTGAGGATGGAGTTGTTAATTTTTTTTTATTGTGATGCAACATCCGTAGAGAGATAACTTATTTATGTCCGACCTCTGGGAAAGATTGTCATAGGCTGGCTGTCTAGACAGGGATTGATATCCTAATTCAGCAACTGGTGTCAGAAGAAAAGGAAACAAACATGTATTTTCTGGGTTTTTGTTGTTGTGTTACAAACACTAATGCGGTGTTTTCTTTGATCTCTGGTGTGCAAATTGTCTTATTGGGAGGAATAAAGATGTGTTCTGTATGTTTGGTATGGCATAGGGAAAACCAGGGTAGGGGTTTTTCATTCTTGTGTCTGTCTGGGAGAGTGGCAGTCCAACCACAAGCTGCCTCCTGGGCAGCGTTCCGTGGACTGGACAAATTCACTTCTGCCATTACATCGTGCCTGCCGTGATGAATGACTTTTTATGTATGGTCAAGACCATCAGGGGAGCTTAGTCTGGCTCCACGGTGTCCCTGCTCTAGGGTCGGGGCACTATGCATTGGAAGGCAGAGTGGGCACCCAGGATGACTGGCGTTGTTTCTCAGGGAGCATACTTATTGGGCATGTACTAGGACTCACCTATGACCTTCTTAGCATGATCCAGGCCGAGCGGGTGGGCCGGACATTCTGTATTTCTAGGAAGCCTGAGGGAAGAAAGGTGCTGGCCTCAAGGACACGCTTTGAGAAACAAGGACCTAGGGAATCTGAAAACTGTAAAATGATAAGATTGTATTTCTCAGCCCCTTTCTCTTCCAACTAAGCTGACTTTCTGACTATAAGCACATACTAATCAATCACTCCTGCTGACCACAGGCTGCATCTTTAAAATAAAGGAAAGGGGGTGGAAATGGTGCATCGAGCTTGTCTGACAAATACCACAGTATTTTATTCACTGTTATCTTGCTGATGAAAATAAAATATTGCATTTAAATATTATATTTATACCTCATGTATATTTCCACCTCAATTGTTTGCATCAATCATCGGTTGTAAATAAATAATTGCCAAGGCAGATACATTTATATACATTAAATATTTCCTATTTTCTATAAAAGTACATGTGCGTTTTCATGATTCATAAGTAGAAAGCTTGCTTCGTGAGGAAGATGCCGCTAATCACATCAGATGTCCACAGACATTTAAGACTGGTTAGTGTCGGTGTCAGGGCTGGAAAGGTGATTCAGTGCTTAAAAGCACCTGCCACCCTCCCAGGGGACCTGGGTTCAGTTCCCAGCACCCACATGGTGGCTCACACTGCCTATACATTGCAGTGCTGGTGACCCAATGCTGCCTTTCTGGCTTCCAAAGGTACATGCATGCAGACAGACACACAGACATGAAAAAGGAACAGGATCTGGGAAGCGTTGGGGGAGGAGAAAGAATAGGACCAAAAATATATGGTATGAAAAAAAGTAATTTTAAAAACATAAATGATAATATAAGTAAGTGTTTGGATACTAAGGTATCTTGGGTCTAAGGCATAAAAGTAGTAGAGGTATTCTAAACCTATATTCTATTGTTCTTTAGTTATCTGGATGTTATAAAAACTGATTTGTTTTATCTTAAATTGTAAACGCACTGGTTATGCTTTACTTTTGTTAAGTGGACAAGGAATGGACAGTTGGTGAAAATGCTTTTGCCCTCTGGCAGACACTCAGGCATACGGAGTCACAAAGGACTCTGAGCCTTGTACCTTTGTATATATTCCTTCCTTGTATTTTTTTATTAGTTAATTATGTATTTCTTTGCTCTACATCCTGATCACAGCCCTCCATTCCCATTCCCACCTTCACAACCCCCCTCCCCCCACTACCCTTTTCCCTTCTGCTCATGGGCACCAGCCTGCTGTGGGACATCAAGTTGCAGCAGGTTTAAGTGCATCCTCTCCCACTGAGGCACAATCCGACTAGTCCAGCTAGAGGAAGGGAACAGACTCAGAGACAGCTTGTGCTCTGATTGTTAGGGGACCCACATGAACACCAAGCCTCCCATCTGCTACAAATGGACAAGGGGCCAAGGTCCAGCCCATGCATGCTCTTTGGTTGGTAACTCGGCCTCTCTGAGCCCCCATGGGCCAAGGTATGTTGACTCTGTAGGTCTTCTTGTGGTACCCTTTCCCCCAGTCTTCCACAAGACCCCCTGAGCTCTGCCTGATGTTTGTCTGTGGCTCTCTGCATGTGTTTCCATCAGCTGCTGGATGAGCCTCTCAGGAGACAGTCATGCCAGCCTCCTGCCTGCAAGCACAGCAGAGCATCGTTAAGTGTCAAGGGTTGGCTCTTTCCCATGGCATGGGTCTCAAGTTGGGCCAGTCACTGGTCAGCCATCCCTCAGTCTCTGCTCTGTCTTCCTACCTGCACATCTTGTAGGCAGAACAAATTTTTTGGTGTCCCCTCCTTACTGGAGGGGAAAAAATATACCTTTAGCTAAGGCACTTCTGCCTCACCTACAGGTTTTTTTGTATTTTTAAATCAAAGTGTGTGTTGCATGAGTTGATGTGCAGATTCCTGTGAGGGTCTGTGAGTGTTGGCCCTCAGGAGTTACAGACAGCCGTGAACCACCTGAGGTGGGTGCTGGAAAAGTGAGCCCAGGTCTTCTGCAAGAGCAGTAAGTAAGCACTCTCGGTCACTGAGCCACCTCCCCAGGCTCTTTGCTAAAGGCTTAAAGCCGTAGCTGTATAATAGCATAGAATCCATTAAAAAAAAAAATCCCGATTCTGCTGCCTGCCCTTCATACACACGTGTTACATACAAGTTCTACTCTCAGGGAAGGGAGACTTCAGCAGCCGTTTCCTTCTCCACAGTGGGGAATGGCAACACACACTGCAACACACACACACACACACACACACACACACACACACAGGCCAAGTGGAGTGCCACAGGAAAAAACAAATCAAAATGGATGTATGTGTACTGCTGCTGCCCAGCCAAAAATATAACCTACCTTTGAATCATGGTGGGAGGGGTTTGAATATCCGTGGATCATAGAAGCTTCTGTCAGATAGCCCAGCCACGAGGCCACTTCAGTGACTCCAGCTCACGCCCTCCTTGGGCACAACTGACACTTGGCTTTCCAGTACTGCTACTGGAAATGCAGGGGAGTCTCAGCAGAGTTGTCACGGGCAGTAAAGAAACCAGGGTCCCCTCACAGATTCTTAGTCTTCAGCTTTTGGGGTGGGGGTACCAGAGAAAGCACACTGAGGCTCTGGCCAGCTCCTCAAGAGCTAGAAAAGAGAAGTTCACTTTTCAGAAAGGCAAGCAGACCCAGGAGAACGTCGTGATGACTCTGGAGGGGCCGTGCTAGGACCAGGAATGCTTGGTTTAAAAAAAAAAAAAAAGTACGTATCTCCTTAAGCAACAGGGACTCATCCTATCTGTTTAGCATGGTTAAAGGTGGCCCTGCTTCCTTGAGGGGTCCCTTAGCCAGGTGACTGACCTGTCCAACTAGAATGTCAGTTCCCAACCAGACCACTCTGATTACTGGAGGGAGGTATTTCCCCTGATCGGTCAGCCTCTGCTGCTTTACCAGAACTCCAGGTTGGCTGCAGAAAACATGGGCTCATCTGCCTTACAGGCACTACTCACCGCTGAATGGGAGTGGAACCAACCAGAGTAAGACATAGAACCCAGCCGGGCAGTATTTCTTTATCACAAAGCACTAGAACTGGCCCTGACCAGTGAGCTAATGGGACTGGGAATACCCACAGGGGCTCGAACCCAGTCTGCACCAGGCCTGGAGGGTGCTGTGCCTCTGACCTGCACCTCTGCTTCTTCCTCCTGTGCCTTTTGTGTTTAGTTGCTTTGTTGAGGTTTGCCTTCTTTTGTTTTTAGGACAGACTCAGAAGCAGCCCAAGCAGCCCAGGATGGCCTTGAGCTCATACTCCGGGCTCAACCAGGACACACAGGTGCACACCCCGACACCTGCCTTCCGGCTGTGACCCCACCTTTACCGTGGCTCTATCATACACCCTAGAGGTTCTGGAGCAGTCTGGCTTCGTGGGTTATCACATCTCTTTTATTGTCTCTGTTAGAGTGCTGCCTTCCTTTTTTGTTTTGTTTTTCAAGACAGGGATTCTCTGTGCAGCCCTGACTGTCCTGAAACTCACTCTGTAGACCGGCTGGCCTCAAACTCTTCGCCTCCTGGCAGCGGCACCGAACTAATGTTGATTTTTCTAGTTCACAAAGATGCTCATCTAACAAGCATAAATTTCCCAGAAGGCACATTATAACCTTCTTGAACATAACAATACCAGACAGCACATTAAATATCTTGGTCCCCGATATCACCATGAAAAAGCACAAAAATGGGGGGTGGGACAGATAACACTAAACAGAATGCGTTTAATGCTAAAAAAAAAAAAAAAAAAAAAAAAAAAAAAAAAAAAAAAAACCTACAAAGCAGAAAACCCAACAGGCAGTCAGAGCCTGAATGTGGCTGAACTTTTGTGTTTGTGTGTTGCTGTGTGAGTGTGTATTTGCGTGGGTCCCGAATACTGAACTCATGCGAGCATGCTTGGATACCAAACAATTTACCAAGCAAGCTACTACCTGGGTATAGGTTGTTAACTTCTTGACATTCTGGGGCGATCTGTGAGCATCCATTGATGGCACTGACTATATAAATTAATGTTAGCAACAGAGTTCACAAATAATGAGACTGGCTCCTATGAAGCCTATGACCACCCAGAGGTGCTGGTGACACCCAGGAAGTTGGGAGATGGGACAGATGTCAAAGAAGCCCGGGCTTCAGTGAACAAACTAGAACCAAGAAACAGAAGTGAAAATGCACTTGCTTTAATGAGAGCTATTTAAACTGGACCAAAAGAGACTCTTCCGACTGCTAGGCTCATCTGGGTGGCAGCAGGGGCATGAAGCCCCACCGATCCCACCTGTGGTCTCTGCAGACACAGTAGACTGTGGCATTGTCCCCCATTGCCTACCATTCTGCGGTGACACTAGTCCACAGTGGGCCCCTTTTTCTTGTGTTAGGACACACTATGTTTCTCTTACTCCCTATATGATGGGGAGTTATGTGTGCATATTTATAATTTCACCTAACCAACCTAAGAGAAGAGACTTTCATAATCAAAACAGTGCCCTTAATGTCCCAAACTACAAAACACCGTACTCGGGTGCTGCCTGATCCAACAAGATGTCTAGTGCTGGCTAAAAGGAGGGTACTGAGGAGATCACCAAGGACTTAGCCCAAATGAGCAGGAGATGCGCCATTACCAGGATCACTGCTCCTTTTGTTCTTCATCTTCATTATTTGTCATTGTAGGCCCTGGGGATGAAAGAACTCAGAACCTGGACCAATTACAGCCAGAAGGGCTTGTCAGTTCTATAAGCTGACCATTTGACTCCACCTACAGCTCCAGTATAGAAGGAGGATCCCTCCCCAGGGTGGAATCTGCCCTCCCCTCACCAGCCCGAAGCCTGCTGGGTACTAAGGAGAAGCTGGTGGTGGGTAACGTGGATGGATGGCCAGCAGTTAAGCTGACAATGTGCTTGCACAGCAGAGGGTGAAATGACAGCAGGAATCCCGTTAGAAGGGACCTGTAACAACCCAGATGAGGAACTGTTGGTGGGGAAAGAAGTCGATACGTTTTCAAAGATATAATAACTAAAACTAATAAAGTGTATTAGTAACTGGCTATGAAAAAGGGAGGAAGAAGTTAGTTCAGGATGATTTATTAGTTACTTATTACTGTGAGAAAAAATGGTGTGGGAGGAGGCAGAAGCAGGAAGCTAGCTGATTTCCCACCACACACAAAGGAAACACAGATGGTGAGCAGGAGGTGGAGCCGGCCTGTAACCCTTCAAAGCCCGCCCCCAGGGATGTACTTCCGCCAGTTCTATTCTACATCCTAAAAGTTCCATAACCTCCCCAGACAGCACCACCTACTGGAGACCAAGTGTTGAAGCAGGAGAACCTATGGGGGGCATTTCTCATTCAAACTACGAATCTGAATCCTGTGACATCAAAAATCTTCCCCAGGGAAAGTCCTCAATGAATAAAGAAGAGGAAAAGCCAGTTGGAGATGAACAGTAGGCAGGCAGGGAGCCATTGTTGGAAAGAGGGTCTCTAAGAGCTTTGCTCAGACAGTGACTGTGATGAAGTCCCAGACACACCCAAGGCAGGGATGCCAAGCCGTCAGCTGAGCACACAGTGGTCCACTCTCCGTGAATCTGCGTGGACCACAGGATGGCTAGACAAACCACAAGAGTCAGGGAGGTAGATGGGCCTCGCCAATGTGGCCGGGCATCGTCCAGTCTATTGAAGGCACAGACAGAGTAAAACTAAAAAGAGGGACTTTGCCTTGCTCTCCTCTCCACTGCTGGGACATTTCACGTCTTCTGCTCTGGGCCTGGGCTCCGTAAGAGCAGCCTCCATCGACCCTTCAGACTTGGACTGAGTCATGTCTCCAGCTTGCACACCATGAATTGTGGGACTTTTCCAGCCTCCATAACCTTATCATAGGAACCCAAAAGGGATACTTTTGTAATGTATGATTGTTAGTAGTATCTGCATAACTTGACAATAATATATAGTTATTTTAATTATATGCTATATAAATGTATAAAACACCACACACACACACACACACAGACACACACACACACACACACACACACACCTTTTATTGATTCTGTTTCTATGCACGTCGGAAATTCAGGGCATGACCAACATGTGAAAGAAGCAAAAATTTTTCTACCCTCCAACTCATTCAGAAACAATGGCCCAGCAAGGCCCACCCTGCCTTGGCCTAAGGGACTTCCTTGAGTAAACAATTCTCAGGAGAATCATAAAATGTGCTGACTGATAGCCAGCCATCTGACCTTCTAGAGAGTCCCAGTTAGGGTCCTGACACAAATGCTCATTAACCAGTAGGTTTAAAGGTCAGTATGCTTAGCCAATGAATTAAAATTATAACATTGATGATGTAACCCGTACCCCTAAAAAGTATAAAAAACTGTTTGTAACAGCCTTTCAGGGTCACATCTTCTCTGGATATAGGCCACTCCAGTGCACTGGACGAATAAACCTCTTGCTTTTGCATCGATCCCCGATCTCTTGTCTCATTCATGGGGGCCTCAAATAGATAAGACTCAATTTAGGTCTTACACATGCAAGACTGAAAAATGGGTTCATTTGCATCGTCAAATGTCATTGCTTCCTCTCCTGGCCCTGCGCTTAGTGCTGTAGTTGTAAGGACACATTCTTTCATATCTCTGACTTAGGCTGACAAGTCCAACTTGGTGGTCACTGGTTCCTATGGATTCCTTAGACTCCTGTACAGTCATCTCTTACAGACCTTTCCTGACATTCCCTGTCACAAACTCTGGTTAATTTATCTACGTCTCTTTAAAATCACATTCATGTCTGTATGTATTTATTTATTTATTTAAAGCCAGAAGGGCGTGTGTGTGTGTGTGTGTGTGTGTGTGTGTGTGTGTGTGTGTGTGTGCTGCGCATTCATTCATGCTCACATACCCTCTGTGAAGGTCAGAAAACAACTTGCACAAGTCAGTTCCCTCCTACCACATGGATCTTAAGTGCTTTAATCCAAGGAACCATCTGACTGGTGCTAAAAAGTCCCTTGATTGTATGAAACAGACATTTATTCCCCTGTCAATAACTTTCACGCTTGATACAAACTCCAAGGACTTGGACTGTGTTTTCCTTAAGTTCTCCCCACTGTGTAGAGCACCTCCAGATGTGTCCCACATCTGTGTGCCCATGTGTGAAGACAACAGGGGTCATAAAGAGAAAGCTCTTATGCAGGGTGTCAGGTCCAAAGGAAAACTCCAAAAGGCAGAAGGGACAAATGGCTACCTGTGGTGCCTATTAGCACACCAAAGCACAAGCTGGCCTCTAGGCTCCCACAGTACCTGTTACACAGTTAAAAGTCCCTGCTGGTGTCCTGGCCTTTCTCACCTTCTCCCCTACACTAAATTCCAGCTCAGCTCACAGGCTTCCCTCCCCTCATGCTCCTTATAACCTTGTTACTTCAGCTATGTTCTCTTGTCTGTGTTTGAATTCTCTCTCTCTCTCTCTCTCTCTCTCTCTCTCTCTCTCTCTCTCTCTCTGTCTGTCTGTCTGTCTTTCTCTCTCTGTGTCTCACCACTGTTTCTGCTTCTTTCATGACTAGGTCCAACCAGCTGGCTGTCTTCAGTCTATGTCTTCCTCTCTCTGCTCTAGATTCTTCCAGATGCCTCTTGCTATTCTCTCTCCTTCTCTGTCTACCTCCTTCTCACCCATACAATGAAGCAGACATGTTATCAGTTTATACACGGGGAAACAGAAGACTCCAGAACCAAGAAAATAAGATTTTGCATTTTGACAATTTCAACGTAACACAGTAGTGCAAAGAACAGAGAATTGGCTGGTATTCCAAAAGAGCTAACTTGTTTCGAAAATGTTTAAACATGAAGCAGTTGTTTTCAACAAACAGGAACCTTTAGTTAACTTATTCATTAGGAAATATCCACAGAACTGAGGTGTTCAGTGGCCTTACAAAATTTACTCTCTGTAAATTTTTAGTTTATCATTTAAATCTTTACTATTAATGTTATATTATATTTTATTGATATTTGTGTATACTATATTTTAATATTATTTCTATTGTATAAATTACTTATTTTTATATAATGTATATTTCTTTATTGTTTATTTTATTACATATTATATTTAAATAACAGTATTTCTTATTTAAAATTAGTTATTTCCATTGCTGTGATGAAAACCATGACCAATAGTTTGGATAAGAAAGGGTTTTTCTGGCTCACACTTCCACATTGGAGTCTATCATCAATGGAAGTCAGGGCAGCAGCCTAGAGGGCAGGAAATGAAACAGAAGCCAAGGAGAAGAAAGCACTGCTCACTGGCTTGCTCCTCCTGGCTTGCTCAGGGGTGGCAACCCCACAGTGGGCTGAGCCATTTCACATCAATCATGAATCAAGAAAATGTCCCTACAGACTTGCCTATCTGATGGAGGCATAGGCTCAACTGAGTTTTCCTCTTGCCAGATGACCTTAGCTTGTGGAAAGTTGCAAACAATAAAACATAAGATGGAATAAAATGAAATCTGAGCAGCACATAGTCTAATGAGAAAATGGCCAAGAAGTAATAAAAATAAGTCATAAGATAAAGACAGAAGAAAGAAACAGACAGTGGGAAGGTTCACGGTTTCAGACAGACAAGCAGGAGACTGCGGCAGAGATCTCACCATGATGTCTGCCAGATTAGTACTCATCCATCCTTATTACACTAGAACTGCTAAAATTACATAAGTAGGCTTGTTATTTAATGGATGCACTGAGGACCTATGCCTTGTGTGTATGGGGAGGACCTATGTATGCCTTGTGTGTATGGGGGGACCTATGCCTTGTGTGTATGGGGGGGGACCTATGCCTTGTGTGTATGGGGTGGGACCTATGCCTTGTGTGTATGGAGGACCTATGCCTTATGTGTATGGGGGGACCTATGCCTTGTGTGTGGGGGGGGGTGCCGTGGCTTAGGGAAATGGCTGCTCGGAAAACTGTCCTTGCAGACACCAGATGGCCACATGGGCACATTCTCCAGCCTGTCAGAAAGCTGCCTAGGCTGTGCATATGTGAGGAACCGGCCTGTCCCAGACCTTAACACTTAATTAGTCTGCCTAATGACCAAGGAGCAATCTGGTTGCTCTTGGTTATCTTTATTTCATATCTTTATTTCAGAAGCTAAAAACTTCCTCAACCCCTACAGATGCTTTGGGGCCTCAGACACACATTTCCTACTGGTCGGCGTTGATGTTTTCATCTCTTACCTGAAACACTGGTAACACCTGAGGTAACACACGGTACCAGGATTGCCTCTCAGGCTCTTATTCTCATCACTAAAGAGCTTAAGAAGGGATTTGGAGGTAAGCCTAAGGACAATTTAATTAGAGTTAAAGCAAAACCAAAAACATTCCAGTCAGCTGCAAATCTTGGCATAACCAGAAGGAATCTGGAGAGACTGAAAGACAGAGACAGAGAGAGAACATTTTTTTTTTTTTTTTTTTTTTTTGAGTTAGTATTCAGATAAGCCCTAACTTATCAAACATGGCAATTCTGTAAACAGTCCTGAAGCCAGACTTTCTGGGGAAGGAGAGTACACTATCTGGACAGAGGAATTATTCCTCCCTCCATTTTTACCAAGGTCAGCTGTTCCAAGCAGCAGTTTCTACCAGGTAACTGGCTGGCCCTGCTGGGCTACCTCTTAAGAGCAGAGACAATAATATGGTCACAAGACTCAAAATTTTGGGACAAGGGAAGGGACAACACACAGGGCAGAATTAACATTTGCTCGAAGAGCATCCCATCCCTAAAACCTGGCCTTAGGGGTGCTCACAGCCCGCTCTGTCTTAGCATTGACCTCTTGGAATATGAGTAGTTACCAACAGTTGGAAGGAAAGGACCCGAAGGGCCCACATGAATCTCAGGCCCAAATTCACCCAGTCTTCAGAATATGATGAGGCCATGGGTGAAGCCTAAGAGACACCAGTTCACCTTTAAAGAAGACTGGGTTTCACCAATTTATCAGAGGGGTGTGGTTCACCTCGTGGAGATAATCATACAATGGGCCTGCCTTGACTCATTTCCCTAAATGAGTTATCTCACAGGAAACAGCACCTCATTGTTCCCTACAGGCGTAATTGAAGAGCCAGCCCCTCCAAAGGCCCTGGGAAGTGGGCGGTACCCAGGGCTTGCCTACTTTCCCTCTCTGGGTTTTCAGCAGGGCTGGACAGGTTTGTCCGGAGTGCCCTTTCTCTTCTTTGCTCTCTGTTGTTGCGATGAACAATGTGACCTACAGATACACAAGGAGAAAGGGGTTTAATCCATCTTATAGGCGACAGTCCATCACCAAGGGAACCCAAGGCAGGAGCTAGAAGCAGAAAACATGGAGAGATTAGGCTTGCTGGCTTGCTCAGATAGCCAAGGGCCACCTGCCCAGGGATAGGACCTTCTCCTGTGAACCAGGCCCTCTGAATATCAATTAGTAATCAAGAAAATGCCCCACAAATGTGTCCATGGGCCAATCTGATGGAGGCTGTTCTGTGGTTCCCAGGAGTGACAGGTGGAGAACCAGGAGCTGCCATCAGCCCTTCTGATCTGCAATGCCTTTTGCAACCACATATCAGCATCAAGAGCTGTCTGATGACATTTTAATATGAATGAGCTGCTCCACTACATATCTGCATAATTAAGCCTTTAACCCTTTGCAGGGTTTATTAATCTCCCGCTACTTGGATTTATGGCATCTGCAGGTAAGAAGGAGCTATCTTCAGGATGTAGAGAAACCTGAAATTATGCCAAAGCATAAGACCTGAACCTGAAGGTCGACCTCACCTTGTCTTCAATAAAGTTTGGGATGGGTAGGACTGTTTCTGTACCCCAACTCTAACACACCCCATAACTCCGACTTTCCTGCAGACCCGGAAGTTCTGTTCTAGAACATTCCAGGACAGGAGAGTTTTGCCTTGACATCAGAACACTTTCTGGCAGCCTCCTCCCACCTGACCTCTACTTCATTTATTAATTACGTCATCCCTATAAGGACCTGGTAGAAATAACCTATGGAGAGGGGAGATTTTCGTTTTTATTTTTGGTTCAAAAGCGTCAGCCATTCACCTCGGGGTAGAAGCAGAAGGAAAAGGCCAGGGTTAGAACCAACTGAAGGGCACTCCCCAGCTTCCACCAGGCCCCAGGTTCAACCATTGCCCTGATCTTCAGTAGTCCCTCAAACCCGGACTCTGTACTGAATCAAACTCTTCACTAGGCCTGAGCCCAGGAAGCACACCCATGCACACCCGGAAGAGCCCCTCGGTAATCGACTATGTGTTTCTCGGTCCAATCAAGGGGACAATTATGATTAACTACAAAACGTCTCAAGGCTGCCAAATCCCTTGCATTTAGGAGAACCCAGAAGCCTTTTCTTGTGGGAAGTCCTACCCTTGCTAAGCATTTGCTGAGTTTGCTTTGTCTTGGTCTTATAAGACACAGTTTTGTCAAGTTTTGTTTTAACCAGAGGAGACCAAAAGAACATGACTATTTTTCATGCCAGTAGGAAGCTCGATTCCACAACTTGGAAGAGGCAGGTTCCTGGCTATCCATCAGTTTTGAGGAGTTTGGGGATAAACCCAGCAGTGTTTATTCCCAGCTTCTGGCTCAAGAAACAGAAATAGCCAACCAGCTGTGCAGCAGCCGCAGGCAACTGCTTAGAGGGCTGAGATACCGTTTATGATTTTCCCCATGAATCCCAAGGTCTACCCTGTCCAGTTTTGACAAACTAGATACAACTCTGGGCTCAGCTTGATGCAAAGCAGACACCCAGCAGGGAACGTGGACAGACTCTGGCTCCGGAGGGATTTTAAACAGCCTCTCACTCAGCGGGGACTCCAGAGCTGTGGAACTCACTAGGAAGGGGTGGAGGGGCCTGTCTTCCCAGGGAAGACAGAAGAACACGCTGTAATTCCGGTTCAAGGATTTGGGAGCGTAAAACAAACAGCGCCTCCAGTTCCCACATTCCAAAGTCAAGATGTTATGCAGAGATTGAAAATAGGTTGTTCAAGGTGACATTTCGGGCTCTGCAACTAGGGGAGGGCCTCTAGCACTGAAAAAAATTTAGTCTCTCCTTAAGGGAAAAATGGGCACCAACTGCATGAGGCTTTGCTGTGTGAGCACATTACAGACGTGCCAAATCCACTGATCTCCGCATCCATATAATTTAAACATACACATCATTTATGCATTAGTCCAATACTACTCCTACTGTGTTCTAAAGAATATAATGAGACACAAAAACTCCTGAAATTACCTACCCAGGTCAGAAACCCTGGCAACTGAATCTCTGTTCTCCTGCCTCATTGAGAAGGAGGCTGCTCTCCACAGAGCGAGTGGCCATGACAACCACACAGAGTAGACTTCTTGGAGTGTTCTTGCTGAGGCAGGAGCTGGGGTCTTCCACCGAACAACACGTTAAGTATAATTTGCAGATAATCTCCATAATGAAGACACTGCAGACTGAGACCTGGAAGCTTCCTGATGAATTCAGGATTTACAAAGGGACTGGGGAAGGGGGCGTGGTGATGTCAGCTAAGAGAAACTACTCATTATGTACCTGAGCCTTCAGCCCTGTAAATTCTGGGTGTACCCCACTGTGGCACACAAACCTCCTGGTTCTCACCCAGTAACATGTCTGGGTGTAGCTAGTCCTAAAAGTGACACTTGGAGTGAGAACCTGAGTTTTTTCTATAGTCCTCAGATGGCAATGCCTCTGGGCTTCTGATTGCTCCAACATAGATCATCAGTCCTCAGTGGGAAGGACTGATAACGAGGCAACTGGGAACTCAGCATTTCTGGGTCTCCAGCTGTATCTTTCGCCTTTGGAACAGACAAAAGGCTACGAACAAGTTCAAAGGTGGCCATTACTGTCACACGTGGCCAGAGGAGGCCTTCAGCCCAGAATGTGCCACAGAGAACAGGCCAACACTGAAAACAATGATACAAAAAAAAACTTTTTTTAAAAAACACATGTAGTAAAAAATAAAGCGAAGCGAGAGACCAGCTCTGCCTGATCGTGGCAATGGGAAGCAGAGGAAAGGCAGACAATTCTTCCTTGTGTGAGCTATGATTGTCTCCATCTTGAAACTGTTTGAAGATCCTGTGTAGCCGTGACAAGTGCAGGCTCCCACAGTCCCAGGATGAGGACCAGAGGCAGGGCCTGACTGGAGAAAGGGGAGTCATCAGCCTGGACCCTTCAGAGCCCTCCATGCAGGTCCCTGGCTTGGGCCTCTTCCTTACAAAGACTATCTATAGTGAGGCCCAAGAGCGATCTCATAGGCAGGATTGGATTTCTGGTAGATGTGGAGAGCTTTTGGAGTCTCTCTCTCTCTCTCTCTCTTTTGTTTTGTTTTGTTTGTTTTTTCTTACAAGTTTTATTTTTTTAAAAACAGAAATACGTTTGCAGATTACTAAAAGCATTTTAGCATAAATATATATGAATATATTTTTGTCAGTACTTGATTTTTTAAGGTTTGATAGTATGCATCGAAATCATACTATTTACAAGGATTATAAAGTATATGTAAAACAAAACGTAACATGGAAATAGTCAGTGTTTTTTGGTGTGTAAAGATTAAACATAATGATTTTTAACTACCAAAAATTGCCACAGGGCTATCTTCTCAGCTATTGAGTTATTAATGATTTAAGGTCTAGGTGTACCCCACTCTGCTTTTGGAGTTTCTTGGCAATAATTTGACTTTGGGCCAGGACAAGGAAGTAAGCTTAGGCAGGAATCTGATTTTAGGCTAGAACAAAGAAGTAGGCTTCAGGCAAGAGTCTGACTTTGCCTAGGACAGGGAAGTGGGCTCAGATAATCCTATCATCTTTATAAACCTTAGAAACAGAGATTATGGGACGTGGTTTGTGGCCTCGCTTGTTCCCTGACTATTTGTGTTCACTGTCTGGCTTGTTCCCTTAACCTCGAACTGACCTTGTTACTACCTGTACATTTTAATTACTACATGTAATTAAAATGGTATAAAAGCAGACTGGAAGAATTAAACCCGCTTTTCAGCTGCAGTTTGGTCTAACCTTCTTTTTCTTTTCTAATCCTTGCTCCGCAGCAGGAGAACCCTGTGGACTGGCTGGGCTGGTTTGGTCAGGTAGATTCTCAGCTGTGGAAATGCAAAGTGATTCATTCCTGCTTAGTGCTCTTCCCCTCCCCCCCTACCCCCCCCCCCAATGTGAGCACACTGTAGCTCTTCAGACACACCAGAAGAGGGCATCAGATCCCATTACAGATGGTTACGAGCCACCATGTGGTTGCTGGGAATTGAACTCAGGACCTCTGGAAGAGCAGTCAGTGCTCTTAACCACTGAGCCCTCTCTCCAGCCAAAGTAATTTCCAAAGTCACAGCCATTTTATGTTCCTGCCAGGGAAGCCTCCGTTGTCTCTACTCCAGTGTCTCACTGCCCACTTTCAATGACGATGTTCTCCCATCTCCACCTTTTGAAGGATGCCCGCTTCCTTTTGAAGGGTGTGAACTGCCATTTCAATATCATGCACTGTTTTCAAATAAAATCTCTGCCATGCTGGGACAGAAGCCTGCTAGCTCAGGGAGACAGAGAAAGCACCCAGCTGACCTTCCTATTCCACTGACCAGAAGGAGAACACTTCCTGTCCTACTCCACGAGGTCTTAAATACCCCTCAACTCAAAGACCCTCCTTTCCCATTCCTTATGTCCATTACCCCCTCCGACGGTTGCTTGCTCTGCCTCTTGGCCTAGCCTTGACGTCCTTTAGTTCTTGTTCGCAGAAAGCTCTTGGGTTAAAGGTATGTGTGCTAGGGCTCAGCTATACCACAATAAGTAACAGATTTTTGTTTTCCAGTTCACAATCTCTGGGTTCACAATGTGATCAGATATACTACAAAAATGTGCAGTTTTAACTTAGTATTTATTTAATGTGTATGCTTGAGTGGATGTCTGCATACCATGTGTGAATGTACATTTTTAAAACAGCGCAGAGATGAAGCCTACGGCCATCACAGCGGCTGTATCAAGCAGTGCTGGGTGATCCGTAAAGTGATCCTGACCTTGTCCTGCTTCTCAGGACCTGCTCGGACTCGGACTTGGTCTCTCTGGACACTGTGTTCCTTGTTAAGCTCTTCCTCCCTTAATGAAGGAAGAGGTGTGTGCACATACCCACTTCCCTCTCCAACTGGCCAGAAGTGGGAAACCCTGGCAACTTGAGAGACACAACAGGGGCCTAGCAGAAAGATGCTGCCACTAGAACGTGCAGAACGGCTGGAAGCTGATTCTGTAAACCATGGAGATGCATGGCAGTGATCCTGAGAACAGAAGAGGAAGATACAGCTCAGAGCTGAATGCTGGGACTCTAGTGAATGCTGGGACTCAGAGGTGAATGCTGGGAAAAAGGTGCCTGGCAAAGGCCACCAGAGCCTGCCCCATTTAAGTGTCCTCTCTGAGGAACAGGAGGCATGAAGCATCCCGGCAATGTGAGCACACACCCCAGTAAGGTTTTCACCTCGCCTCTGGAGCAGAGTGGCAGATAGAAATTTAGTGGAAGGAGATGAGGGAAAAGAAAGATAAATGATAAAGCCCCCCACCACTCTCTCTCTCTCTCTCTCACACACACACACACACACACACACACGTGCAAGCTCCATAATAGGGCTTTCTGGGTTGCCTCCTCCTCTAACCCTCCCACAATGCTTCTCTGGAGCACAGGAAGGCCATCCATGATGACAAACAGCGACCATTTTCAACTATAGAGGATATTTGCAAGACTGCACATGGTCAAAAATAAGAGCCCTGCCCAAAGTCCTCAAGAATGAGAATCCAAGGGCATGAGGCCTGATTCACTGCAACACACTACCAAGTTCACACTCCAGCTGTCTCCAAAGAGCTTGAGCTCCAAGTGTCATTGTGCAAATTAAAATCATGATAGTTGTTCTGATTGGTGCATTAACACCTCTGAAATTTACATTAAGAAAGGTCACACAAAGCGGCAAAATTCACCAGGGAGCCTTCCCTCGTTACTGTTTAATGTGGCCATTCTAAAAATTACTTTCCAGTAATCACCCACCTCTGCAGGAGCAGAGCTGTTCTTGGCAGCATGCTAAGTACAGTTTCTGAGCAGCCAGAAAACTCACAAAAACCTGGTGTGTACCTGTGTGTGTGTGTGTTCTTTTTAAAGAACAAGCTATAAAAGATCTGTCCTTAAAGATTCTCTCAGGAAGCTAATGGAGCGAATTCCAAGATCAATATGACAAATTTACCTTTGAAAGGAATTATTCGAAGGAGGTACTTGCCTAAAGGGTTAGTTACCATAAACTGTGCATTTAACAATAACGATAAATTATCAATAAAGTAAGACGTAATTTATCAATAAAGAAAGCACATAGGTCCTAAGACAATTTTAGGAAAAAATTATTATATTTATTTTACATATTGAAAGACCAGGATAAAGCCTGACCCCCTACCAGGTAAAGTAGAAGACCCGCCATAGCAGGTAGGGTAGATCCAAAAATGTAGGCTAACCAGTTCTGCAATACTATCCTTCTATTCCAGGAACTGGCTGACCATAAAGAATTTATGGCCGTAAGGTCAGGGTGACTTTGTTTCAGAAACTGACTGACCATAAAAACATAAAAGTTAAATAACACATTATAAACAATCTTGAGAAACCGGATGTTCCCCTCGTAATTCTTCAATGGTAATTTTCACCTTAGAGGCAATCTTGAGAAACCAGGTATTTCCCTTCTTCACTGGTATTTTTGGTATTCTCCAATGACATACCCCCCCCCCCAGGGTTGTGGTTTGTTTTCCTTTAAAACCCCTTCTCTCAGCCACTCAGGGTCAGACTCCTCTACCCCTTCGTGGGATATGAGTCTCGACCCCAGTGCACTGGTTAATTAAAAGATCTCATGTAATTGTAGCAAGGACGGTCTCTTGTGAGTTCTTGGGTGTTTGTGTTATCCCGAGACTTGACTGAGGGTCTCCCCTCTTCGGGGTATTTCAGCTCCAAGAACAATGGAAGGGACAGCTTGCCTGGGACAGCTAGAGTTTAACTTTATTTTTTATATTCCAAGAAGAGAAACTAAATGAAGGTCACAGCACACGTACTGGCTTTTCCAAGAATATGTTTCCCTCCCAGCCCATCTTCCTCCCTCTCTTTCTCTCTCCCTCTCCCCCCTTCCTCTTTTTCTCCCTCTCCCCCCTCCCTCCCACCTCTGTTCTCCCCTGCTGTTGTGTGACAAAACGTTCCCTGCCATACAGGTCCACTCAGCCCAGAGAGAGAACCTGTGACAGACCACTTTGTGAACCAGTAAGTTGTTTTGGGGTTCCTGACAGAATTATGCGGAAGGGGTTACTTACAGGAGCAGAAATGACTCAGCATCACCAAGGTCCTCCTGAACATGGGTGATAATTCACGAAAGCTTGAGGAAATTGGAGCACACAGCACAGCCTGCAGGCCGCTCAGCAAGTTGGAGAGTGATCTCTCCAGGTACCTCAACTGGTCTGAACCTCTTCCAGGCAGCTCAGCTGGTTTCTGCTTCTTCCACGCAGCTGATCTGGCCTCAGAGTCTTTTTGCAACATTGTTTGTCTCAGTCTTCCTTGTGTCTTGGCTAGTTCGGCACTTCTATTTGACTAGTCCTAAAGGGACTCTCAGCTTTTATTGCATCCTCTGGCAGGGAGGGACCTAGTGAATCTGGTCCGTCTCAGGGACTTCCTGAAGCTATTTAAGATGTTTACCTTCCTGCTTAAGGTGCTTTTCTGCAGGATCTAGAGAAAGCTGTTACACAGCACCTGTCTTTCGCCCCACCCCCACCCCAGCCCTTTTCTAGTTATTTTCCTTTTGCTGTGACAGAATCTCTGACAGGACACAAGGGAGGAAGGATTTGGGGAAGGATTTATTATGCCTCCTGTTTTCAGAGGACTTTTTTGCCCATAACTGTGCTGGCTACTTTAATTTCAACATGACACAAGCTATGATAACACAAAAGGAAAAGGAACCTCAGTTAAGAAAATGCCTCTACAAGCTCAGGCTGTAATCAGATGAACCTGTAGGACATTTTCTTAATTCAAGATCCCATTGTGGGCGGGGCCACCCTAGGATAGTGGTCCTGGGTTCTATAAGATTGCAAGATGAGCAAGCTACAAAGAGCAAACAAGTAAGCAGCACCCCTCTGTGGCCTCTGCATCAGCTCCTGCCTCCAGGTTCCTGCCCTATTTGAGTTTCCATCCTGACTTCCCTCAGTGGACTGTGACTTGGGATATGTAAGGCGAATAAACTCTTTCTTCCCCAAGTTACATTGGTCATGATTTTTCTTTTCCCCCAGCCATAGAACAATCACTGTGAGAACTGGAGTCTGGTAAACACCGTGGCACCAGCTAGGGGACGAGCATTCCAAACACAAACCTCTGAGAGACATTTCAGACTCACATTCAACAGCTCCTTTCTTTCTCTATCGTCTTTCCCTCCTTTTCATCCTCCCTTCCAACATCTCTTTCTTGTTATGATATTCTTAAAAACCTACTGTCTATCTCATATCACAAACAAATACACGTTAACAAATATATATTTAGACCTATTTTGTATGTATCAGTGTTTGGCCTGTCTGTATGTCTGTGCACCACCTTCATGCCTGGTGTCTGCAGAGGTCAAAAGAGGGCATCAGATCCCCTAGAACCGGAGTCATAGATGGTTATGAATGACCATGTGGGTGTTGGGAACTGAACCTCAGTTCTCTGCAAAAGCAACAAGTCCTTTTAACTGCTAGCCCGTTTCTCCAGCCCCCAGTTTTTAACTTACTTTATTTCATTTACTTATTTATTTGGTGGGGGGTGGCACACATGCCAAGGTATGTGTGTGGAGGTCAGAAGACAACATGTGGGAATCAGTCGTCTCCTTTTTAACCCATGGGTCCTGGGCATTGAACTGAGGTCATCAGATTTGGTGACAAGAAAAAAAAAAAAAAAATCCTACACACTGAGCCATCTCAGCACCCCCCATATGTATAAAACCATGGATATATGCACTACATCACGATTTATTAGCACTGTTTAGATAAATGCAGTTGAAGAAGATTTGTTGAACTGACGTCAGCCAGGGCAATGCGCCTACCAGCCATCCCTTGAAAAGAAGAGGATGTTTGGGGCCAGAAAACCGTCTTCACACTCCAAGTATTTCCTTGGCCAAGCATCATGTTCTTCACGTTTATCTTCTGGGAAGAAGCTCAGTGAGTAACATATAATAAAGACCTGCTCTTTGTTCAGTGAGGAAAAAGAAAACCCCACAGATTGGCATTTTATACGCTGTGTATTTTGTAATCAGGGCTGTAAAACTACAGTGTGGCTGGGGGTAAAGACTGCATTCTGCTTTCCTTGTGAGCTGAGTCCTTTGCTCTTCTTCTCGCTGGTGTTGTGGTCTGTTCAACCCTGATTTCACATGCAGTCGTATGTCTCTCTGCAGCTAGAGTTTCTCACGCAGTACTGCTGCAGAGAATTCCTAATTGGTCTGGATGTGATTAAATTCCTTTAATGGCTGAAGGTACCATGTGATAAAAAACGAATTGAGTTATTCCCTATGGGGACTTGCCTAGTTTCGGAATTTCAACTATGAACAGTGCTGATGTAAAAACACAGTATTCTTATGGCATTATATTACTATGTATCTTTAAATTTTTGTTTGTTTTTTAAGGGAAAAGGGGGAAAGGCTAAGGCAGGGTCTCTTGTAGACCAGGGTGGGCAACACATCAACAGTTAGACAACTAAAGACAGTGATGTGCGTCCCCTGGTCACCATTAACTGTCAACATCCCACATGAAGGCGGGGCCTCATAATTCCTACCTCCTCCACGATGAAATATAGAGATGTCCAATCTTGTAAGGGTAACCACAGAAATAAGTTTAAAGTTCTTCCCTCAAGAAACAGAAAAACCAATGGTTTTTGTGGTAGGAAATGAACTCATGTCCCTGGAAGAGCAATATATGCTCTTCAACCCTGAGCCATTTCTCCAGCACTTTGAAATGCTGACTTGAAATGTAAAGACACATGGTGCTTTCACCACATGTTTTAATGTTGCCTCTGACATTTTCTTGTGTTTTGTGAAGTTTTGATTGTGAATTTCTGTGCCTCCTGCTGAAATCTCCACCCAGGCCCTGGTCTGTCTTCCACCCAAGGAAGCATTGGCCAGCCTCAAGGCAAGTTTGTGAGACCTGGGGTCGGTCCCCAGGCATGTCGGCTGCTGCTGATTCACAGCCGGCCGTGTCACCCTGCAGCTGGTATAAGGAAGGTACTGTTGTACTGGCCCATCAGACGTCATCAGAAATCACAAGTCCAAAGAGAAAATTGCTGGGCAATTTCAAGACAGCTATAGAGAAACATTCATGTAGCCAGTAGATGCTAGTGCTCTCATGTGCACACACACACACACACACACACACACACACACACACACACACACTGCCAGGCACCTCAGTACTTCAAAGCCTCTGTGAGTCGAGGAGTTCAGAGGTGTATGTATTGTAATATTTGCTTTCCTGTCTTCTTGTGGTATGGAATGAAGTGTTTAGTGTTTTGTGTGGAAAACATTTTTGGCATCTCCAGGCAATTGGTGGCGGGGTAATAATATTAATATTATTTCTCCCAGGGCACCTTGAAGCTAGTCAAGGCAGGAATCTGGCTTCTGGGCTACACCCTGTAAGGGCTAGTATTAAGCACATTGGCATCTGTAGCTCTAGGCAGAGCCCCTGGGACAAGGCTATAAGGAAGTACATCCACATCTGAAGTTCAGGGCAGGGCTTTTAAGAATGTGGCATAGGAAAATACATTCGCATTTGAAGCTCCAGGTGGTATTCTTAGGAATGCAGCTCAGGACCAGGCAGATTTCAGGATGTAGGCACAGCAGTATCCATTTTTTGTCTCTGACCTTTTTCTCCTGACCTCCAGTAAGATGTTTACAGGATCTTTGGTTGTTATCTCACTTGATCCCTGTCTCAGAACTGATGTTACCTTTTTGCATGTAATTAAAATGGTTTAAAAGAGGACAGATTAAACCAAGCTTCGCTTAGGCCTCAAGTCTGGCCGAAGTCACACTGCAACTTTAACTAACTTGTCTTTCTTCTTTCAATCCTCGCTCCGGTCCTGGGGGACCCATGTTGTTTGCCGGAGCTGGTCTCGGACAGTTTTGTTTGTTGCCTGCCTGGTAAACCTGCTGCTTCCAACTTCTCTTAGAAACGGTTGAGGCTTTGTGTAGCCCCCAGAGCCAGAGGCTGTACCTCCTCTCCTTGTAAATCGGTTGGCCATCTTCCCTAGACCATCCACCTTTGAGCAATCACTGTTGAATCAAGGAGGTTGCTGGGCCATGAAGGCTGCCCACAGCAAGAGTGCTGGAGCAGTCCTCCCTACTTCCTGAACCGGACCTTCCATATGTTCCAAACATGTAAAAAACCCTGTCTTCTCATACGTAAAGTGGGAATAAAACACCCCTAAAACCAAGATGTGACAAACTGTGTTACTATCCAGTTCTGAGCACTCAGGGTACAGTCTCCAAGCGCCCAGCACCAATGGTGCTCCAAGAAGATAAAAATACAGCTTTATACTATTTTTTTTTTTTTTTTTTTTTTTTTTTTTTTTTTTTTTTAGAAAGCCTGTTTCATTAGTTATTTTTCTCTTGCTGTGATAAAACACAGTGACCAAATGTGAGCTTAAGGAAGAAAGGGTTTATTTCAGTTTATGGTTCCAAAGTGTTAGAATTGAAAATGTTGGAGAAGGCATGGTAGCAGCAACAGGAAGCTAAATGATCACATTTTGTCCGTACACAGGAAGCAGGCAGATCAAACAGGAGCTGGGGTGAACCCATAAACCCGCAAAGCCTGTCCCCAGGCTTTAGCAAGGTTCTGCATCCTAAAGGTTCCAGAACCTCCCCACAAAGGGCTACCTCCTGGGGACCAAGTGTTCAAACACACAGTGTGCTGGTGGGAGACATCCTCATCCAAACCACCATACTTACCCACAACAGTAAACAAAGACAATGTGAAAAAGATCATTCCAGTGTTTATGAACATGAAGCAAAGTTTATAGTCACGTTTTAAACTTTCCAGACAAACTGTACTTCACCCCCCCTTTTTTTTTTTTTTTTTTTTGAAAACTAAGATTCTTAAAAATAAATTCTTTAACTTTTCATTTTCTTTCTGAAGGGGCTCACCAAGGAGCAGAAATTATTCCAGAAGGGCCTGAGAATCTGAAATTGAGGAAAAGCTGCCTCGGCATTAGGCTGAGGGTAAATATGTGTGCGTCGTGAGCACATACAAAGAAGTCTCTGGGCCTGTGTATGAAGGGGTCGGGGTCACTGTGTATAAACAACGCATGCGCATGGCCTTTGTTGGATGGCTGGGATCGCTCCATGTTTGTGCAGCAGGCGAATTTAAAACAGGATTTCCTCCCATGCACAAAACAGAATGTAGGAGTCTCTTGAAATGTCGTGCTTTGTTTGTGAGATGAGGTTTTTCAAACCTACATGATTCTCATTCCTCATCCTGAATTTGAGGCTTAAACCAGCATTGGAGTTCTGCAAAATGGAATTTAGAATGGAACTGGAGATTTCACACTTAAGTTAGATTAACTTCATTAGGAAATACTGAAAAGCTGGCTAAGATTAGTGAATCAAACCCATATGATAATAGATGGCCATGCTAAGTATCTGTTTCTTTTCTACAGACTTTAAAAATATAAGCATAAGAGAAAATTAAAACATCAAGATAATAAAGTCAAAGCTGGGAAGCAGTAATTAAAGGTGCTGGTAGACCAGGTAACCAATGTACTAACGATTATCTAAGAACTGCATCTAGTTTGTAGATGGTTACTTCATAGGTAGTTTAAAAGTAATTATTCTTAATACACAGTGCTCCCAGTTTGCTTTCTCAGCAACCTGCAGAGGAAAGGATTTTCTCCACTTACATGTCCTAGATACACTCCATTACTGAAAGAAGTCAGTGCAAGAACCTACCATGAACCTGGAGGCCATGGAAGAATGCTGCTTACTGACTTGCTCACTCTGTCTGGTTCAGATTACTTACTTAGACAGCATGCTCAAGGGTGGCATCACCGACAGTGGACAGGGTCCTCCTACATCAGTTGTTAACCAAGAAAATGCCCCCACAGACTTATCTACTTGCTGCAGTAAATATTAAAAATGGGCGTGACTGGTTCTCCCATTATTGATCCACGCTGCCCCCTGGCTCTCTCTGACCTGGGCAGTTGCTCCCACACTAGTTCCAGCTCTGTCAGGCTATATGAAACTTGCACTAATTTATCTCAGTGGCTCCACACTGGCCCCTAAGTACTCTCTGACCCAGGCAGTCCGAGAGCCATTCTAGTGTGGAACCTCATCACACTGCACCCACTCCCAATTCCCTTGGTGAGTTGTTATTACGCCAGGCCCCATGCATCCCAATTCCTTAGCGGTCTTGGTGCATCCAACACTGTACCTTCTCTTAAACTTAGTTAAGTCGCCACATGAAGGAAAATACCACACAATAGACTCTGATTCAATTGATATGCTCTTCCCATCTAAACAGCACAAATCAGCACCTATCGCTTATAAAATATTCATAACAACTCGTATCTATGCAGAGATGCACAGAAAGAGAAATATCCACATCTGCCTCCATGTTCTTCCAGCTCCTCCTCTCACTCTCACTCCTCCCTTTCTAAAGCTTTATTCCCGCCCATCCTTCCTTCTCATCCAATGACAGCCCTCGTATTATATTGTACCTGCCTTCCCGCATAAAGACATCATCTTATACCTACTGACGATATTTTCTCAGTTGAGGTTCCCATTTCTTAGAAGGCTCTACCCTGTGTCAAGTTGACAAAAAAACTATCCAGCACAAGAGTGTTTTACTATTTGTTTTACTTTATGGGTGTTTTGCCTGTGTGTATGTGTGTGTGCCAAGTTTACATCTGGTGGCCCTGGAAACCAGAAGTCATTCATATCCTCTATGAAAGGGGTGTGTGGTACAGACAATAGTGAACTACTACGTGGGTGCTGGGAATTAAACATGGTTCTCTGTAAGAACAGTACCACTGAACCAACTCTCCAGCCCCACATAGTGTCACTATCTGTTTTTTAAAATATCTAATTTATTCTATATATATGAGTACACTGTAGCTGTCTTCAGACACACCAGAAGAGGGCATCGGATCCCATTACAGATGGTTGTGAGCCACCATGTGGTTGCTGGGAATTGAACTCAGGACCTTTGGAAGAGCAGTCAGTGCTCTTAACTACTGAGCCATCTCTCCAGCCCATAGTTTTACTATCTTAAAGAACCGTATTTTTCTGAATGTCTACTGAGAAGATAACTAAATATCACACTGTATGTAAATTATAACACCACTGATGGCCAAAGCTTTTGAAATACATCTGAATTGGCTAGAACAGGACATTATGTTTGATAACTCTATTATCTTGTACATAATATATGTATGTTAATTATTAGTTAAATGGACTAATTAATGGTCTGTGTATTATTATGGTAATTTTTATTATATTTTAATTCTTGAAAAATTATAGTCCATGATGATCTGTTAAAATAAAACGAATAAGCCAATATGATCGTCTTTAAATGAGATTTTTAACAGCCCGAGGGTGTTCTCCATGAATACCATTACTATCACAAATAAAGAAATACCAAAATGTCAATAAGAATTCCACTAGGCAATTCCTGTTTCTGTCTGCACCCAGAACTTGCCCTGTGCCACAGCTGTCTGTAGCCAGGTACCGTCAGGAAAGAGAGCTGGTCTCCTAGGAGTGCTGACACACCCGAGAGCACAGGTAAGACCACCAGTTCTGCTCAAAGGGACCTGCCCAGAGTCCTCAGGACACAGGAACCGAGGAGCAATCTGGAACAGGATCCTTCAGTTTCTGTGCCCAGAACTAACCCTGTGCCACAGCTCTCTGTAACCAGAAATTGCTGGGAGAGAGCTGGTCTCTCAGGAGTGCTGACACGCGGGCTTACAGGAGGATCAAGCCACTGTCAGAGACAGCAAGACCAGCTAACACCAGGGATAACCAGATGGCGAGAGGCAGGTCTACGAACCTTAGCAACTGAGGTCAGTTGGCATCATCAAAACCCAGTTCTCCCACTACAGCAAGCCCTGGATACCCCAACACACCAGAAAAGCAAGATTCTGATTTAAACTCACATCTAATGATGATGTGACTTTAAGAAGGTCAAAAACAACTCCCTTAAAGAAATACAGGACAACACAGGTAAATAGGTAGATGCCCTTAAAGAAGAAACACAAAAATTCTTAGAGAATTACAGGAAAACACAACCAAACAGGAAAAGGAATTGAACAAAACCATACAGGATCTAAAAATGGAAACACAAACAATAAAGAAATCACAAAGGGAGACAACCCTGAGATAGAAAACCTAGGAAAGAGATCAGGAGTCATAGATGCAAGTATCACCAACAGAATACAAGAGACAGAAGAGAGAATCTCAGGTGCAGAAGATTCCATGGGGGGGGAGGGCAGTGACACAACAGTCAGAGAAAATGCAAAACATAAAAAACTTCTAACAAAACATACAGAAAATCCAGGATACAATGAAAAGACCAAACCTAAGAATAATAGGTATAGAAGAGAGCAAGGATTCCCAACTTAAAGGGCAAGTAAGTATCTTCAACAAAATCATAGAAGAAAACTTCCCTAACCTAAAGAAAGAGATGACCATGAACATACAAGAAGCCTACAGAACTCCAAATAGATTGGACCAGAAAAGAAATCCCTCTCATCACATAATCAAAACACCAAATGCACAAAACAAAGAAAGAATATTAAAAGCAGTAAGGGAAAAAGATTAAGTAATATAAAGGCAGACCAATCATAATTATATTAGACTTCTCAACAGAGACTATGAAAGCTAGAAGATCCTGGGCAGATGTCATACAGACCCTAAGAGAACACAAATGCCAGCCCAGGTTACTATATCCAGCAAAACTCTCAATTACCATAGATGGAGAGACCAAGATATCCCATGACAAATCCAAATTTACACAATATCTTTCTACAAAAATTCCACTAGGCCCCAGGTAACTGGGGGGAGGGGAGAAGAAAACAGTTATCGAGCTACAGTTAAAGAGCCACATGCAATACATTCCTATGTTCCAATCACTCAGCATTCATTTATGTAAGATATGTTTATTAAGTAATTAGTTAACCACCTACAGAATAACATGGCAAATAAGATTAAAAAAAAAAAAAAAGTCTTGCTTTGGAGAACTTTATCTATGGGGGGGAGTCAGTCATTCAATTCCCCGTAGGGTTTCCAGATGATCAGGCCCAAGGGACAGAGGATGCTTTGTGCAGTGAGTAAAGTCAGAAATGACCTCTGGCACACAGGAAACCAGTCAGCAATGATTGGGAAAGTCTAACTAAAGAATCCAAAGAGAGAAACCCCTGGGAGTATGAAATACCACAGTGAGTGCTAGCTGTCCGATTCCATACCGAAGCCTTTCCAGGGGCTAAGTCCATGGCAGACTTCAAACTGGCAGTTAAGGAGACCAGGACCAGATCTCTGTTTCCAAGCACTGGACAAGTCCAGGCAAGCCCAGGCCTCAGAAGCTGCCCCACCTCCTGGCCCGAGGCAAGGGCAATGGGTCAGCAGCAGTTTCCAGACCTTCACATCCAGTCTTCAGCCCCCACACCCCAGTAACGGAATGTCCATAGAACTGGACCCAACAGATTAACATAGAGGTCACCTACCCCAGAATCCTCTAATGCGCTTTAAATCAGCCTGAGAACTCACTTGGGTGTCTCTCTATCTTGGTAATGGGAGAGCCCAGCATGCTGGACTTATGCAGAATAAAACACTCTGTGTGCATTTACACACTATCTGAGTCCGGGGTATCATTCTTCAGTGAACCAAGGACCCTGACACTTGGAGGGAATATTCCCATTCAGACTCAACAGGGCACAGCTAGACAGACAGACTTGAAGACACACACCAAAACCTACTTAGGATAAAGCCTGTTTTGGCTTGTGGTTCCGGAGGAGTGAGAATCTGTCATGGTGAAGAGGCAGAGGCAGCAGACAGCAGGTGTGGGCAGGGGGCCCGGGGCAGGGAGGGAGCTCACACCTTAACTGAAGGTATGAAGCAGAGCCCATGAGCAGGAAGTGGGATGAGACTTAAAACTCTCAAAGCCTGCCTCTAGTAACAGGCTTCCTCCAGCAGGGCCACATCTCTCAAAACAGCACCAGCAAATGGAGACCAAGGAAGGATTCCAATGCCCGAGCTTAGTGGGCTCATTTCTCAGTCACACGCCTCACTCACAGGATTCCTATGTGTTTTAAAGTTGGGGCTGGGCATGATGGCTCACACCTGTGACACCGGCTACATGTAAGGTTGACCCAGATGATTACCAGGCGTTCCAGGGCAGCCTGGGCTACAGAGTGAGACTCTTAAAACTTTGGAGAGGCCAGGATGAAATTACTGGTGCTTGTTTTAGTTTTCATGGTAATCCTACCCCAGAGAAGCTGCTCTGTTTTTTGTAGGTTGTTTGTTTGTTTTTCCTTAAGTTCCCAGGTGACCAGACTGCTGGACTGTATTGCTAATGCTGGATCCCACCCGTCTTAACAACTCCATCCCCGTATGAACAAGAACAATCCCTGGCTGAAAAGGTGTCTTGCTCCAGGTTGTAAAGTAAATTTGCTAATAGAGCCAGTAGTTCCAAGATCCCTATCTGATTTGGGGTCTGCCTCTACTAAGAGCTTGATCCTTCCAAACTCCGGGCCCTCTATTTCCATGTATAGGAGTTGGCAGATCTTCCCCACCAAGAAAGTTTTCCCTGGGCTGGGTTTGTGGCTCCATCAAAAGTGTGCTTACTGAAAATGCAAGAGCCCTCAGTCCCCAGCACCACACTAACCAGGTGTGGTGTTCGTAGCTATGATCCCAGCTCTCGGGAAGTAGAGAGAAGATCAGAAAATTCAAGGCCATCCTCTGTTATGTAATGCGGTCCAAGACCAATCTCGGATGTGAGAACCTGTCTCAGGCAGAAAACGACAAAATCTTTGTGGTTAGAGATTTAGCTCAGTAAGTAGTGGAGCATTTGCTTAACAAGTGACAAGTAGAAGAGACCAGGTTTAGTCTCCAGAACTAGCAGGGGTGCTCGGGGGGTGGAATCAGACACACACACACACACACACACACACACACACTCACTCACTCACACATACTCACACACACACACACTCACACACACTCACACACACACACACATACACACACACACTCACACACACACACACTCACACACTCACACACACACTCACACACACTCACACTCACTCACACACACACACTCACACACACACTCACACACACACTTACACACTCACTCACACACACACACACACACACACACACACACACACACACACACGCTCTGTGGATGCTGCTCCACTCAGGGTCCCTCAGAGCAGACCCCCTCAGCCACTTTCCTGCTTTGTCCCTGTCCTTCCTCCTCCTCTGGATGAATCATGGTGACACCATTTGTCTTCAGGCCTGCTGGATTCCTGCGCTCATTTACCAGTATGATGGGATGGCAGTCTGCACTGCGCTTGTGGTGGTGGGTTGGTAAGAAATGACAAGCAGGTGTAAATTGAACAAAATAAATAAATTCTATTATAGCGCCAGTAACAATAAAAGCTGCTTCATTCACCACATTGTCCCTGCATTCATCTTAACTGTCAGTCTTTCTCCAATTCTCCTCTCTGGCTTAGCGCTTCTGCCCCACCCCCACTCCTGTCTGCTGAAACCTTCAGTCTGAAGCCTTGGGCTGTTCATCGGAGATCCTGGATAACCATCGATTTAAGGAGAGAACAGACTTAACCTCTTAAATGTAGCACCAAGGCTGTGAACAGTGTACAATTTCCCATCTAATAGCTTGGATATATATTATTAGCCAAAGCTTTGATTCACTTGGAGTTGGTAACCAAAACAATATACAAAATGCCTTAGGCAACACTTGTGCTCGAAGCCATAATTAGACAGCAGAAACTACAGCCCAAAGAAATGGAAGTTTCCAAACTCATCAGTTCTAGTCATTAAAGGGAATGGCTGCTGTTTCTATTAAAAATAATTTATACAAGATAAATAAAGCAATTTACTGTTAAATTGTTTTACCATAAAATAAGCATATTCAAAGATTATTATTAAACTAAGAAACCCCACTAAAGGGTTTGGAAATAGATGAAAAATTGAGAAGTCTGCAACTATTTACCAACTAAATAACAAACATGCAAATTCTAATGTTCTGTCTGTATCATTAGATTGTTTCAAAGGAGCAGATGGCACAAGACACAAATATGGACATATCTTCTGCCAAATGGTCTTCAGGATTCTACCCATAAAACATTCATATACTCAAATAATATAACAGCAAAATAATTTAGTATCATAAAGCAAATGTAAGAATTGAACTTTCAGTTTTACTGAAGGAATCTGAACATATCTATGAAAAGTCATAAAAATTAATGTGTCAGGGCAAATAAACCATCTTGATAGTAACAGACTGTTTTTATACTATTGAGCTCTAAATATTACCAGCAAATCTGAAACATGTTAAGAGTAAGTGGAATTCGTCTAGAAAAATTATGTCATGCACTTTTCTTCGCTGTGATGAAATAAAGCCCTGCCCCCACCCCCAAAAGACAACTTAAACCAACTCCTCAGCCTGAGACTTTGGACCTCTGATTAGTATTGGGACTATAAAGATAATGGGGTAGGAAGGGCTTTTGGAGAGCCAGCTCAGTGGTTAAGTTCACTGAATGCTCTCCCAGAGGACCCTGATTTGATTCTCTGCACCAGCGTGGTGGCTTGCAGCCATCTGTAACCAGTTCCAGAGGATCTGACGCCCTCTTCTGGCCTCCATGGGCACTGCATGCATGTGGTGCACAGACATAGATGCAGACAAAGCACTCATAAAATAAAAATAAAATCTAAAAATAAAAAAAGGACAATAGGGGACTTTTGAACTTGAAATGAATGTACTTTGTGCCATAGAATAACCATGAGCCTATGGGAGCCCTGGGTAGAATGTAGGGGTTTCAGTGGAAAAGCTTCCCTCTTGGTCTCCCGTCGATGGTACTGTTGAGAGTTTGGTCATGTTAGGAGGTTGAAGTGAGTTACTGGGGACAAGCCTTGGGTCTGGATAGTCTGGTCCTATGCTTGTCCTCTCTGCTGCCTGACTGAGGCTGTTGCTGTCACATTTTACCTGCTGTGATAGACTGTATCTCCTTGAATCTCAAACCAGAGTAAACCCGCCCCTCCCCCCACCCCCAAGCTGTTTCTGGTCGGGTGTTTGATCACTACAATGAGGAAAGCAACAATCTGCATATAGACCTTTAGGATACTTTCCATCAATGGTGTAGCCCAGTTGGGGTGATGTGAGTTCTTTTATAGGTTATAGAGGAACTGTAGAAGGGAGAATGGATTGGTTTGTCGTCCCGTTTGTGTTGAGGGTCTCCCTGGGAACTTACATATGGATTCTTAATCTCCAAAGATATTAATGATATTTGGTCTTTGGAGATGATTTGAATTAAATGGGGTTGGGAGGATAGGGTCCCCATGAAGATGATGGTAGCTTTAAAAGAAGACAAGTGTTGACGAGTTTGCTCTGTCTTGCCATGTGACAATCCCCCACGGGGCTGTACAGCCACGGGCCTCTGCCAGATGCCGGCACCTTGGCATTGCACTTCCTGACAGATCCTTGACCTAAATAAACTTGCATTCTCTATGAGCTGTCTAGTTTGACGTGGTCAGTTATTATAGTAGAAAACGAAGGCAACCCCACGAGCCAAAAGCCCCTCCCCCTAGACCCTCTCTGCCTTCCCCAGTCCTCAAGTCTGAAACAAGATGGAGTCCCCATCTCCTCCATCGAGCCAGTGGCTGGTGGTCCCTGAAGTTCCCATGATGCCCTTTGAGCTTTGCAGTGTCTGTTTCTTCTCTTCCCCGGCTCTGTATCGATCGCCTATCTCGCCGGCAAGGAAGACACGCCACAACAGGATCCTTCTACAGGCGTTTATTGCGGGCTTGATTGCAGTAGCGAAAGACCCCGAGCCCAGAAACCAGCCCTCCTTATATATGCTTAGGAGGACTGTGCCGCCACCTGATTGGTGCATTCTGTGCGCCCTAATTAGCATACTCAGTCACCATGATTCAGCAAAAACAGGCAGGCGTGCATGCGCACTTAGGTTGTTTATCTCAAAACTGGCCACCCTCCCTTCGGGCTGGGCACCATCTTGTAATGGCAAATACAGTGGCTTCCCACACGGCTCCTCACCACTCTCGTACAGTACTCCTTGGCTTTTTCTCTGCTGTTCTCTCAGGTCTCACCCCCTACGGCCATCTGAATGTCCACCTTGCTCTGGTCACCTGATACCCTTTGCTTGTTACTTAGAAGAAGAGTCTATAGCCCAGGCTGGCCTTAACCTCCCAGTCATTCTGTCTTAGCCTTCCAAGTATTAAGTTATAAGCACAAGTTCTGTGCCTCCGGACAAAGAATTTCATTCAAAAGAAATCCACTACCAATCCACAGGCACATAATTACGGTAGAAGGTAGAGACACGCAATGATTGGTTATAATGCTCCCTCAAGAAACAGAATTGCTTCTCTTTACATTCGAGGGGTAAAAAAGAGTCAATGATGCAGCAAGAAATTTATTTCTAAACGATATTTATTCTTGAACAAATTAATGGGAAATGGGACCTACAAATAAAACAGTTTTGAGCTACTCTGGCAATATTCTCCATAACCATTAAAATTTCACTCCTGATGACTAATGACAGAAAAGTTATTTCAGTAAAAATGAATAGAGAAGATGTACGCCTACATAGTCTACACATAACACAGTCTGTCTATGCAATATGGCATCTCTGAATTATATTATAATTTTTCTTTACATAGAGTTTTTATTTTTAATCTTTTTACAATTAATATATATTACTCTGCAATCAAGAAAAATAGACATAAAATAAACTATTGATTCTATAGCATTTGGTTTCGATAATAAGTCCAGATGCATAAAGAACACCACAGCAAGAGCTGATCGTTCACTATGCCACCTCGCAAGATGAAGAGTAACGGGATCACCAGCCGTGCACGGTGACGCTGTACCAGCAAGGGTAGCTGCGCCTGCTACGACTGATTTCTCTTGCCTGCTCTGGTACTAGCTTATCGATAAGACCATTCCTGAGGTGTAGCGCAGAGACTTCCCCGGTGAGAGTCAGTAAGACTTGGGGTAACAGCTGTGGAAGGAGAAGACCTAATTAGCCCTTTCTACAGAAGTCAGTAGCATGGTTGCCGTAAAAGCTCAGTGAGGAGCTAAGCACACAGTAGATCTCAGCAGCCACAAGGACAGATTCCCTGTGTGCTCACACGGGATTGCTGTCGGATCTACTGAGAAATGTGAACATCCATCACACATCCGAGCACTGACAGCGTATTCTGAAGAACGCAACGGAGGCATTTTTTCCAGTTTAGGTGAGAGCTCATCTTTCCTCCTGTGGGAAAGGTCATTTCATTCATTCCAGGGTCTGTTCAAAGATAAAAGGATGTTCAACCAAATCACTCACGTTGCTTATTTAAAAAAAAAAAAAAAAAAAAAAGCCCTTCTTCGGGGAACTGCTGCAGAGCGTTGCAATACACAGTTTCTGCTTCCGGAGAGGCCAGCAGCTCAGGTGTCATCTTTATTTTTGCGAACAATTATTAAAAAAAAAAATCTCCAACGCTCAGGCTCTAAAAGGAAAGTCAGTAAGAAAAAGTCGTCAAGAATCTGGGGTTTAGGGGCACACCTCGAAAACATTGACACGAATAACAATTTCCATAACGTGCTTTCTAAGTGTATTCACAAGTCAGTATTAGCAGCATTGGGTAGGAATCGTGCTTTTTAACGGGCTGTTTTGGCCTTGGGGCTCTGGGCCATCTCCACGAGACAGTTTTCTACCTTGCCTGGTAAAACTGGAGCGGGTAAAGTCCAGGTATTAAGATGGCAATTGAGAGATTCGTTACTTCCAAAAAAAAAAAAAAAAAAAAAGAAGCGAATTTAACGTTGCTCTTCAGACTCCTGTCTGTTTGGCACTGTTGGTGCTCCTGGGTTCCATACGGTGCGTTGCACAAACTGCGGTGAGTATAGGTGTCTAATTGCCACCCAAGACGGGTTCAGATACCATTCCCCCTGCAATATTTTATAGTCACCAATACCTGTTTAAAACCTCTACCATCTGTGACCAAAAAAAAAAAAAAAAAAAAAAAAAAGAAGCTTTTCTGGAATCCAGATGTGTGGGATGTGGCTTTACCGCTCGAGGTACTGACGGCTGACGGAGGTGAGCACATTGATCCCGGAGCGAATAGCCAGGCAGACGTCCACACTACTAATAACTTCGCCGGCCTTTCTTGGAGTAGTAAAAAATAAGAGCGAGAGAAGTAACAAAAGCAAAACCGAGAAACGAGATGAAGACCAGCAAAGACTTCCGGGTTTGAAAAAAGCCGCATCCGGTGCACACAGTGTATTCTTCCGGACAAAACCTTCCCAGGGCTCCAGCACCCAGGAAGCCATTGTTGTCGATGATTTTCCTGTAATGTTTCATAGACGGTTTGGGCTCGAACTGGTTCGCAGCGTATCGATAAAAGCCAGACCTGGGAGCTGAGCGGTCACTAAGCGAATACGCAAAGTAGCCACAAAGGTTGATGCCGTCCAACAAGTAGGCTAGGGAAAAACAAAGTTAACTGTAATATTTTATACACAGCTCAGCCTTTTGACACAGCCTTGGCGGGTAATGAAAAGCCTGGGTACTATTCAACAACACACTCGAGACTCATCCGACTTCACTGGGAACGGTATTGCACAAGCACAAATAGGCGAGCGCAAGGCTGTGGGGCGGCTGCACCAGTCGCGGTAGGAATGAGATGGCTATCGACAGATGAAAGGAGAACAGAGCTGTACACAGACAAAGGCGTGTGTACACGATTGTGTTCAAACAGGAGCGAAGGGGTGCCATGTGCCGGAAAGCGGATCCAACTAGAGATCATCATGTTAAGCAAAATAAGTGAGACTCAGACAAGGGTTGTACTTTTTCTCTTATGGCTTATATGTTACACGCACACACACACACACCACACCATTCCACACACCACACATCATACATACAACACATACCACACACACACATACCACACCACACCACACCATTCCACACACCACACCATGCTACACACCACACATACACACATACCACACACACACACACCACACCATTCCACACTACACACACACCACACCACACCACACCATTCCACATGCCACACCATTCCACACACCACACCATACCATACACTACACATGAACATATAACACACACACCACACCATTCCACATTGCACACATACACACACACACACACACACACACACATTCACACAAACTCACAAGGACATGAAATCAGTAATTATAGGATTATGAGTGCTGAGGAAAAGATCTAAATTGAGGAGATTTAAGAACAAGAGAGGGTAAAGGAGAGAAAGGAACAATTGAGCAATTTCCTTACACATGCATAAACATGCACATATACACACATACACACGTATACACATACACAATATACACATAAAAATACACACACATAAACATATGCACATACACATATACACACATCTATACATGCACATATACACTTACACACATGCACACATGAGGTAAGAGGTGTTCTGGCACTCTGGTACTCTGATGATGTCCTTACACCTATGCCTCTTCTATGAGTTTCCCACCGCCTTGGGTATAGACGTTGCATTGTAGAGGTGTCAGTTGAGGCTTAGCACCCTGTGATCATTTGTCCTAGACATGATAGGTAAGCTGTACACACGAAGTCTAGCTCTGTAAACAAGACCTGCACAGTCACACCACCAGATGACATGCCAGCATCAGTGGGAGAAATCTCATATGCCCCACTTCTAAATGAAGAGCTACAGGCAACCATGGCTGCTGAGAAAAAAATCAGTTTTCTCATCGAGTTAAGCTCCCTGGTGGGTTAGCCAATGCCAAGTGGGATATACATGCACATACCAGCAACATCAAATGGACTTGGTGGGGTGTGTGTGTGTGTGGGTGTGTATGTGTGTGTTATGTGTGTAGTGTGATATGTGTATGTATGTGTGTGGTATGCATGTGTCTGATGTGTGTGTGTGGAATGTGGTGTGTGTGTGTGTGTGTGTGTGTGTGGTGTGGTATGTGTGTAGTATGTGATATGTGTATGTATGTGTATGGTATGCATGTGTGTGATGTGTGAGTGGTGTGTGTATGTGGTGTGGTATATGTGTAGTGTGTGATATGTGTATGTATGTGTGTGGTATGCATGTGTGTGATGTGTATGTGTGGTATGTGGTGTGTATGTGGTATGTGTGTGCTATGTGTGCGTGCTATGTGGTCTGTGTGCTATGTGGTTTGTGCATGTGTGGTCTGTGTGGCATGTATATGTGTCTGTGTAACACTCATAAACAAAGAAGTCATGGAATTTGAGAGGAAGGAGACAGAAGGAAGTTAGAAGGGGAAGGAAGAGGTAGAGACAGAAACGATACAAAGTACACATGAATGAAATTCTCAAGAAAACAAAATGATGAAAAAAGTGTAAATGTGGCAAGAAAGCCCAGGATAACCTGTGAGGAAGAGGAGGCAGGGGAGGAGGCCTATCAAAAGATAGAGAGGGGGACGAGGGAGGGCAGAGGTGGAAGTGAATGGGCGCGATCTGCAATGAGACACCCCTACACACACACACACACATACACACACACACACACACACACACACACAATCTCATAAGGAAGGAACTCTGTTATTTACTATGCTCACAAAAACAATTTTAAAAAGTAGGGGAAAAAACTGTTACACACCTGAAGGAATGGAAGGAAGGAACGATGGAAGAGAGGGAGGGAGGGAGTCCTGGGGTCCTTCGAGGCTAGGCTTTGACAGATTCTGGTCCCCTCCCCCATCCCCCTTTCCACTCCCGAGCACGCTCTTTCGCCACAGGAAAATGGCTGTCTTTTGTTCTACTTCAGGATGGGCAATAGTTTCCTCTCCATCAAGAACCATACACGTTCTGGTGGTGATAGCATTTCTGGGACTTGAGGGTGTGTGTGTGTGTGTGTGTGTGTGTGTGTGTGTGTGTGTGTGTGTGTGTAGGGGGTGTCTCACCTTTCAGGGCCTCATTTACGTAATTCTTAATATAATACATCCTCAGGGAGTCTTGCTCGGCGTGGGGATCATCATCGATGCCGTTGGCTGTCACGTACATCGGGAGGTCTCCGTACTTAAACCTTAGCCAGTTCAGCGCCTTGCGCAGCCCCCAAGGCACCACTGCCGTCTGAGCCGGAGAGTTGAGCCACGTGATGTCAGTCAGCTCCTGCACCTCCAGGTAATCGTTGTATTTGATCGGATCCTCCTTTTCCCAGTCCACCAGGATGGTGGTGTAATGGCTCAGCGCCAGGAAGTCAAAGGAACCCCGGATTAGCTTTTTTTCATCTTCGGTGAAATAGGGTAAAAGAAAATTGTTCTTTTGGTTCAGCCAGTCCCTCATCACACGTGGATAATCTCCGGAGCCAAAAATAGGCTCTGCCAGCCAGCCTATATCAAATTCCAAAACTCTCTCGGCCACTTCTTTGTCTTTTTGAGAGAAAGGGCAGGCCGGTTCTATCCAGTCAGCCTGCAAGGCAATGGATATCTTGCCTTTCTGAGCTGCCCTAAACTTGTCGTTGTACAGGTGCCAAGCCAGGGCATGCGCTTTCAGGAGGTGGTGTCCGGCACGGTAGCTCATGTTCCGTGTGTTTGGCTCGTTCATGGTGATCCAGAACTTGACCCGGTGGCCCAGCTCTTTAAAGCACAGGTTTGCATAGTCTGCAAACGCCAGGGCAGTGTGCGGGTTCTCCCAGGCCCCATGTTTTGCAAGGGCGTGTGGCAGGCCTTGGTGTAGGGCCGCTGGTTGCCACAGGGCCACCACTGGAGTGATGTTGGCATGCACCAGCTCACTGATCACGCAGCGGTAGAAGTACAGAACCGTGCGGTTCACTTGGGTCTGGTTCCCCAGAGGCAAGATCAGGGCCCAGTCTAGGGAGAAGCGAAAGTGGGTGACCCGCATTTCTCGAAGTAAGGTTATCTGAGGCCGGATGGCAGAGAAATCGACACAGTAAGGTTTTCTCTTCTTGGTTACAACCCCGTCTACTTTAATAAGCCTCTTACTGTGATGCACGTCCCACAGATAGACATTCGGGTCAGTAAACTGAGAGAGAGTGGTATCCACCTACAAAGAATGGAGCAACTGTTAGCTATCTGGGCAGACCCGAAAAATGCAGGCATAACTTCAACAACTCTAGCAAGCAAGAGATACGCAATCAGGCTCTCTTCCATCTGAATATGTAAACTGCTGCTCACAAGAAAGAAAACACTCCCCTTAAAAAGCAAACAAACAAAACCAATGCATGTGTATATTTCTCATAGTTCTTGTTTATTCAAACTCTTAGATTAAGATATTTTTAAATCTGAAATTTGTTACCTCAGATAACAGACACTAGGGGTTTCTATTCACAGACAGTACATAGAATAGAAGCAGACAATATTCTATTGTTTAATTTCAATTAAAAAATATGTAGCCTAGGCTGGTCTCTCCTGCCTCAGACTCTTGAGTGCTGGGATTACAGGTATGTATCTCTGAAACTAGCATTCATGTTTTGCTTGTAATGTAAGAAGCCCTTAGTGATATAACACTACTTTCTATTTGTTTTTAAAGGTGTATTTAAATTGTGCAATGGCCGGAGAGGCCAGAAGAGGGCGTTGGATCCTCAGGAACTGGAATTACAGCCAGTTCTGATTCACCATGCCGGTGCTGTGAACCAGATCGGGATCCTCTGCAAAAGCAGTCAGTGCTTTTAACCACTGAGCCATCTCTCCGGTCCTAAGACTGCTTCTAAGCAAACAAAAATAGATTTGTTTTTTTAAAAAAATAAGAAATGAAGAAAATACACTCATGAGTAATTTAAAATCAGAAACCAAAGTGATGCGTGTTACTAAACCATGCTTGTTAAAATTACGATCTGGATTGATGCTTGTTCTGGGTGTCAAATGTGTGTAACGGTTGCCTTTTGTTGGCTTGAGAGATGATGACAAAGATCATCTGGGCAGATAACACAGCTGGGCAGTGGTGGCATGTGCCTTTAATCTCAGCATCTGGAGGCGGAGTTCAAGGTCAGCCTGGTCCACAGAGTGAGTTCTAGGACAGCCAGAGCTACACAAAGAAACCTCAACAAAACCAAAACCACCACCACCAACCCAATCCAAAACAATCAAAGCACAAAACTTTGATAACATAATGTTATGATTTAAAAGTATGCAAAGAGACAGTGCCATTTTTAAATGGTACATGTTTACATGGGGACCTTTAAAGTGTGGTTTTAGGGTTTGTGCTTTCTAAATTGTATTTCTGTAACAATGTTAACAATAACTCTTCTCAGCCATGAAATATGTAAGCCTCCAGAAATGAAAACAGTTGCTGAGAAATGAAGGCCAAGTGTTCAAGCAGCATCAGAAAATCTTGTGGCTTGCACAGAAAGGAACAGCCCACCTCACAGTGGCAAGCGAGGCTGGGTTTTGCTCTGAAATACTCCTATGAGAGCAGGGGCCTTTATCTGCACTGCCCATAAAAGAAGGGGGTCTGGCGAACCCTGTTTTTGAATCTCTGGCTCAGGTTTCATCGGGTGTAAGCATGTTGTTCTTCAAGGGGCAGGGCCAGTGCAGTGTCTACAAAGGGGAGCAATTTTTCAAAAGGTCTGAGGGGAGCTGCCTTTCTGGAGACCCATGGCTCATTCTGATGCTGAAGAATGTGTCAGAAGTCCCCTTCCACCGCCAAACACCCACAAATGCTTCACAAGAGAAAATTAGTCTTTTAAGGTTCAAGTCTTCAGAGCCAGAGGCAACCTTTTTTGGATTATTTTTATTCAACTTTGAATGGACTAAATTCATAACCCCTCTACCAAAACCACCCCCAGAATAACAGTTTCTCCTGAGTCTAACTAAAAACAAATATGACAGGCCATGTAAGATTGTGGGTGGTGGGGTCAGTTCTCCAAACTAGGAAAGCCATTGAAATGAATGTTCAGGCAAGAAGTCCATCTAACTTACAGCAGTTACCGCCTTAGGTTCTGCTAAAAAGTAGAACTGGGTCTCTGAAGAAGGACGAGGAAGGATATTTAATTTGTCATCGGTAAAAGTTTCTCCTCACAAGGTGGAGCACAGCGTCGCTCCGCGTTGTATGGAATCTGCTTCACTTTGGTGAACCAACAAACAGCACCCATAGGTCTGAGCAAACAAACTCAGGCACTGGGACACCAAGTCTGTGCAAAGTGACCCCCCATGTGAATGTGCCCAGTTATAAACTTCTAACAGGCAGTGTGTAGCTAGAGGGATACACACACACACACACACACACACACACACACACACACACACTGCTTTGTTTTGTTTATGTTTTTCAAGACAGGGTTTCTCTGGGTAGCATTAGCTGTCTTGAAACTCACTCTGTAGACCAGGCTGGCTAAAACTCACAGAGATCCACCTGCCTCAGCATCCTGAGTGCTGGGATTAAAGGCATGGGCCACTATCACCCAGCTTAGGAGGATATTTTTAATTATTTGGGTACAATGAGTGCCACAACTCCAGTATGGAGCAATAACCAGGAGAGAAAAAGAGGAGCTTTAAAGTTTTTTTTAAAAAAATCATTTCACCAAGTTCCTTGGTGCAGCAAACAGTGGTGAATGTAGAAACTCACAACTCTGGAACCATCTAAGACGGACAGGAAGGTTGTCAGAGCAGAGGTTAGGGAGGACCAGAGATAGCATCTTTCAGCCATTCCAGAATCCCTGCACTCATGAACTCAGAGCATCTGGGGTTGTGTGCACAGAGCCATGGTGGTCAGACTGTTACCATGAGAGAGGGAGAGGGAGGAGGAGAGGGAAGGGGAGAGAAGGGTTCTTGAGCACCCACTCCTGAGTCTCTGTGGATAGAATGTGGATAGACTTCTAGGGCAGGGAGAATCAATTCCCTTGAGGATGTAGGTCTTGGTAGGTGGACCACGTTCCTGTGACGGCCCTCACCAGAATTACATGGACAGTACAAATCACAGTAAAGGCCATTTGAGGAGAGGTGGGGGACGATGTGAAGTTCGGGGTTTGGGAAGATGTGGATGGATCTGGAAAACGTTAGGGGGATAATAAATATGATCCAAATTCACTATAGAATTCCCAAAGAATTAATAAAAAATATTCTTTTAAAAAATCACTTCTTGAGACATTAACATAATGTAACGTTGTAGATATGCTGAGTACCCCCTGTCACAAAGAAACCCAGCTCGCACTGGGAGACGGCATTCAGGGAGTTAGTTGTCTTGAGAGGAGCTGTAAGGATCTAGAGGAAAACCAGCAGTGCGGGCAGCAGAAGTAAACCCAGCTGTAGCCTCTCTCGCCAGGGAGCTTCGAGTGCATTTACACCCATAGCAGGATTGACAACAGCTTTTGTGGTTTTGGTTGGATTCACAGAGGAAGTACAGGGCCTTGAACATGTAGCCGGTCAGACACCCTGAGCAGATGATCTCAAAGGACAGTACAGCCAGAGAGAGGGTCTGGGGACACTGCATCGCTGATGTCAGCCTTAAGGGCTGTGTGACTCAGCAACAGTGACTGACACAGGGCCCTGCAAAAGGAATAGATAACACTGCCACGATTTTGGTTCTGACTGGGGTTGCCCTTCTCTTTCCAGCACATCAAACAAAACCCTAGCACTCACTTCAACATGAAGCCACAACCCATCCTAAGGGAACAGACTGAGAGGAAGATGGCTTCCCACACAGCCCTGCCTCGCTGCACAGATGCAAGTCTGTGTACTGACCGTACTTGAAGTCACTTGGCAGACCCCAGCTGCTCTGCCAGATAGAGTGTATGAGCCTCCAGTGCAGGGACATGGCCAGCCGGAACCTCTCAAGAAGTAAAGAAACACAACAAAGACCAGGAATCATCTAATCTACTCCTGGCTCCTACAAAGGGAAGGAGGGAGGGGTTGTAGGACACATTTATCTTCTTCCTCCTTCTTCAACATCCCCATTTCTGCCATGTTAGAGTCTACCTAAACTTGACTGCAGAGTCTGACAAATTAGGATAGGACATTCCAGATCACCTTGTACTGAGGGAGAAGGAGGGAGAAGAAAAAAAAAATCTCACTCTGAGCAGGACAATGCTGACGTGGCTGTTTATGGCTCTCAGACATCCTCATGGTGTTGGCTAGCATCCCATCGAGTCTAGCAAGAGAAAACCAAGTCAAAGAGCTAAGGCTGATCTGGGCTTACTGCTTTGGATGCTCTGGTCAGTGGTCAATGGGCCTCATTGTTTGGGGGACTGTCACACCACAGTGGGGGACACGGAGTATGACAACTGCTCATGTTATGATTAAATGGGTAAAGGAAGGGGAAGGGGCTGAAGTCCTATTACTCTCTCCTAGAACATGTCCTTTGTGATCTGAAGACCTCTTCCAGTAGACCCCAAGAGCCCCCTGTTTAATCAGCGGTCAATATAACCAAGCTGGAAAACAAGACCACGAAGCCCTATAGGAGCCATCTCAGGCCTCAGTACAGCTCCACCCAACAATGCTCAGCTGTCCTTAGAAGGTAAGGAGAGAGAGTTTAAGTCCAAAATTACCTCTAGATTGAGCTACATAAACTAAAAGCCAAAATAGCATCCTACATCAACAGAGGCAGAAATACATTAAGGATAGACAATGTGCTTCCAAACAAAAAGGAAGCATTTTGATATCTACAGAAAATCAAACTTCCATTCCAGTAAGAAAGCCTCTCCTTGGACCCAAGCATTTCCCCAAATGTTTCTTTTGAAGCTGCAACGTGTAGTCCGTTCTTATGGGCTCGAAAAGTGGTTCTCAACCTGTGGGGTCACAGCCCTTTTGGGGATCAAACAACCCTTTCACAGGGTCGCCTAAGACCATCAGAAAACACAGATGTAATTTACATCACAATACATAACAATAGCAAAATCACAGTTATAAAGCAGCAACAAAAATGATCGTATGGCTTGGGGGGTCAGCACAACATGAGGAACAGTATTAAAGGGCCACAGCATTAGGGAGGTTGAGGACCACTGGACTAGAATCCAACATGTTAATAAACCTCGAGATCTGACTACAGACCGAACTTTGTCTTCATCACAAGGGTAAACCCAGCAACTCACACAGGGTTTTGTACGCAAAAGGCAGCCAACAAGTGCTTAAGTATTCAGTCAAACCACAAGAAACAAGTCACTTTAAAACCGGGGAAACTAAAAACAGTTTTGAGGACTTCCTACACAGTTAATTCTCAATAAATACTAATTGATCATTTTGGAGCACCACGGTGCTATCAAAAAATCAGTAAAGCAATAATGGTTTTTTCTCTTGAGGTGTTTTCTACGCTAAGGAGGGAATCTGCCAAATGCTCCGGCCACATTCTCGGCAACTTCCCTGAGATTCTCTGGACTTCTCTGCTGAATCTTACTTATGAGACACTTAACTTCCCGAGGAGGGATTTCAACCATAACACTAAAGGGATGTGTCATTGTATTGTCTTAACAGAGCTTACGTATTCCTATTTTGAATCTGTTTCCCTTTGGACCTAATGGGAAGCGCAAGTGGTGGATTGAAAGATGTTTGAAGACTGAAGCATTCTGGACTATGTAGTTCACAAGCTCACTAGGGAACCCTGTTTGGCTCAAATTCCCCAGCGCTGCGCCATGGCAAGAGCCTGGTGAGGAGGCAGGAGGCTTGCACTGCTGACCTGCTGACCGGTTTTGTCGGTTTTGTCGACTGACTTACTTGAATGTAGTTGTCAACAACTCCCCAAGCAAAGTCACAGGGAAATGTCCCTTCAAGGGGCTGGTTTTCAGGCAAAGGAGGGAAGCCATTGTTCTCTATCAGCTTTTGGTAGAACAAGGCCGAAGACTTGGGCAACAGCTCCTTGTCCTGACTCAGAAAGTCGACATAGAAGAGTCCTCGTCGGATGCTGTAACCCCTCTGCCACTCGAAACCATCCATGAGGGACCACGCGGTGTACCCAATGACGTCGACCCCATCCAGCCTGATGGCTGCAGAAGGAAGAAAGGACAAGAGCGGTGTCACCCTCCACTGGGCTTAGCGTGACTCAAGAGCAGAGGAGGGGTTTCTACTTAAAGAAGCAAGGCCCGGGGCTGGAGAGATGGCTCAATGGCTAAAACCACTGGCTGCTCTTCCAGAAGACCTGGGTTTGGTTCCCAGCATCCACATGGTGGCTTACAACTCTACCTCCAGTGCATGGGATCCCGCGCCCTCTTCTGGCCTCTGTGGGCATTGCAGACACACATACAGGCACAAATTCACATACATAAAATAAAAATAAATAAAATCTCAATAAAATACAGAAACAAGTCAGGTGTGATGCTTCTTGTTTGGTAAACATTTTTTTCTTGTTCACAAAAGGCTCTTATCAAATCTGGATGATGCCCCCAGACAATGTCTTCCAAGACAGTTTTACCCAACCCCACCCCCAGTGGTAGTGTTTCATGCCCAGAGGTACCAGGATGGCTTGTGTTCCTAACCTGGGCACCTAACATTGTGACTCCTGTCTCCTTGTGCTGTGAATGGGACCACTTCTGCAATCCTTTAAGCTCAGTTTATCCAGACCATATGAATATGCCTTTTGCTTTAAAAAAAAAAAAAAAAAAAGCTTTGTTGTTGAAAGAGGGAGCTAGTTGTGGTTCTAAATGATCAACATATATTGTATGAATGTATGGACATTTCAAAGAATAAAAAAATGAAAGAAAAAGCATGTTATTGAGTCAAAACAAATGAACAAATAGAAATATATTCAGAGTGTTAGGCAATCTGAGATTTTTAATACTGTATTATATAATCTAACAATGTAGATGAGAGACTGAGAGTCTGCTGATTTTTAAGGTATGTTTTTGTGTTTATGTGTGTGTGTGTTATGTATGTGATATGTGTGGTGTAGGTTATATGTGATGTATGTTATGGTATGTGATGTGTGTGTGTGATATGTGCATATATGATGTGCATATGTGTGTGATGTGTGTATAGTATGGTGTGTGTGGTGTGTGATGTGTGTGTATGTGGGAGGTGTATGTGTGTAGGAGGGTGCATGTGGTGTGTGTGGGTATGTGGGGGAGGGCATGTGCATGTGTAAATTTTGGCAGAAAGTAAGAATTTTACTTGAAAGCCTACCTTTTAAGGTTTCCATTATGAACTTCTTGAGATAATACATGTATTTGGCATCATCTCTTTTGGTGGTCCCTGAGACAAACCAGCCATTTTCCACAATAAATATTTGAGGGTGGTTATATTCTAGTTTTATCCAAGACAGGAGCTGCCTCAGGCTGGGAGACTCCAATTGGTGGAACTTCATGTTAGGGTCCAATAGTTGAAAACTCAAGGTTGGTCCGAAGGAGAGAGCAAAAAAGTCAGCAGTCCCTCTGACGAACCTCTTCTCAGGTTCGGTAAAATTGGGCAGAAGAGATGAGAGGTTGTCCTTCATACTCTCCGGGTAGTCGCCATCAATAAATATGGGTTTAGCAAACCAGCCTAGCACAAAGTCGAGAGACTTCTGGCATTCTCTGATGTTGTGGTCAGTCATTCTTCGAGGATTTATCCAATGAGAGCTTAAGGCAATAGACACCTGGCCCCCCTGAGTGGGGCGGAAAGAGGTGTTGTAGAGATGCCAGACTTTGGCATGAGCCTATGGAGGAAAAGAAGATGGTAAATTCCTCCCTGATTGTGAGGAAGCATGCAATATTTACTGGATTCCCGGCCCCACTGATGCCTAATTTTCATCTGATCTAACACAGTGACTAACTTATAGTACAACAATAAGTGAAAGCCAGTAAGTTATTCCAAGGAAGGCCACCCTGCAGAGAGCTGCTGCCACGACCTGAGGGATTTCCAGTGTTTTAGCAGCCAGTGGGAAAATGTAAAAAAAAACCAAACAAACAAACAAACAAAAAAAAACAAAAAAAAACCATTGTATTTAATGAATAGTTACGATTCACATTGGAAAAATAAAATAAGAACTTGTTAGAATAGCTTACTGTTAAGTTATCTTTAGTTTATGTACTTTTTAAATCTGTGGGCTTGAGAAAAAATAAAATAAAAAGAACCAATCTCCCATCTGTGGCTGAACCAGGAATTTCCAAATAGGATTATGCGATTTATCCTAAGAGACTGGGAGTTTCCAAATAGACTCCAGTTGTTGGAGTCAAACTGACTATTTCTCATTTGTCTGTCATCCCCAAAATTCTAATGCACACTCTCAGAACATTTGTTTTCTCTGTGAATCAGCCCAAAAAACTAAAAGATGAACCTTAACATCCTGGCCCACCATCCACAGTGCTGAGACAATGCTGGCTTCTTGAAAGTTCAAGGGTCAAGCCAGGGACAAGAGACAACTAAACGTAGCTGTGAGAACTTGGGCTGTTCAGACTGGGCCAGGAGTCTCTTGTAACGAGGCTTTACACAGCCAACTCTGGGCTCCCAGAAACCCCAGCTGACCCCTGATGGTTCATCTGTTTCTTTTACGCTTAACAAACATTGAGACTAATCTGGGTTTTATTTCCTCTTTACCTTTGAACCCCTTGATTAATTATTCATATTGTCCCACAAGTACAGGGGCTATCTGTTAGCCTTTTATTCCCCCAATGCACATTTGGGAAGTGCTACTCCCATTTGCTGCTTGATTCTGTGTATTTTCCAGAAGGATGGATCCCATTTTCCTCTCGCCACATGAGCCAGAGGACCATGTGCCAAATATCCACTTTATTTCCCCAAATATTCTTCTAGTTTGTCTCAGCTCAGTCACCCAAGAATGGTCTCCTCAACCATCCTCCAAGTTCAGCAAACCATTCAAGGAAGTAAATGTGTTTGTCTCTCATGTTTTAAAAACAGCGTGCCTGATTTCGCTGAGCACAGTAATATTTCAGGATCCGTAGCAGCTGTCTACAAGCTAAGAAAGAAAAAACAAAGCCAAAAACAAAAACAAAGCCAAAAACAAAAACAAAAGACTAAACCAGGTCTGCCCGGGCTGTACAGTGAGGCCTGTCTCCAAACCTTTACAGAGAGAGAGAGAGAGAAGGAAGGGGATGGGGGGGGAGGAGGGAGGAAAGCCACACTGAAGATAGAGTTCAGTAGTGAAATGTTCACTAGCTCATGGAAGGACCTAGGTTTAATCCGGGAAACAGATAAACAAACAAAAAGCATTAAAGAAAAATTAATAATAATAATAATAACAATAATAATAATAATAATAATAAAAGAACCACCCTTTAGTGCCATGATACAGATTGATCTAAAAGTCATCATTCAGAGCAAGGACACCAAGGACACTCACATAGCTGAGGGACTCCATTTATAAACCTCCACATTAGTATCTAATGACAGGAAGCAGAACAGTGGAGGGGGAGGGCTGGTGAGGAGTTACAGAAAGTTCTATATGGTAGTGGGTGGGTTCTTTGCCTCTCTAAAGTCTCTGACTTGTCACACAGATGGGCACTGTCCTCTGTTGTAATGACCAAACAGCAACCAAAAGCAACCCCTGGAAAGAAAGGGTTCGTTTGGCTCTCGGGTTCCAGTTCATTTTTGAGGAAGGTAAGAACTGAAACAGAGACCAAAGAACTTTCTGGCTACTCAGCTATCTTTCTGATAGAGCCCAGGCCTACCTGCCTAGAGATGATGTTACCCATCATGCACCGGGCCTTCATATATCAATGAAGCAATGCCACACAGACAAGGCCACGAATCAATCCTGGTGAAGGCAATCCCCCAACTGAGGTCCCCTCTTCCCAAGAGTATTAAGTTGGCAAACAAGATTAGGCATCACACATGGACTTGCCAAAACTCATAGGACTGAGCAGTAAAACATAAAGACTTATAGAGAGGCAAATGGTGGGTATACTACTAGTACTAATGTTACTCGGAGTTGTAGAGTACCTAAGACGAACATAACAAGAGACACTGGCTTTCTCTATGTCTTAGAATGTTATTGCTGTGAAGAGACACCACGACCAAGGCAACTTTTAAAAAAGGACAACATTCAATTGGGGCTGGCTGACAGTTTCAGAGGTTCAGTCCATTATCATCATGGCAGGAAGCATGGCAGCATAGACAGACATGGTTCTGGAGAAGGAGCTGTGTGTTCTATATCTTGATTCAAAGGCAGCAAGGAGAAGATTTTTTTTTTTTTTTTTCTGCACTGGATGGATCTTAAGCCTAGGACCTTAAAGCTCACCCCGACGGTGATTTCCTCCAACAAGGCCAGGAGAAAGAAGATGGTGGTTTGGACCATTGGTCCAGGTGGAATATGAGAATAAACAGGAGATGCTGGTAAGTGGCCAGGCACAAGTTATCACTGATGTGGATTGGCACGGCTTGACCATGTACTCGATGCTTCATGTGAAGTGTAAGAGAGGAAAGGAATCACAGACAACAAAAAAGCCCCCAAATTAAGGAGATCGAATTATCTTCAAGTCATAGACCACTGTCTCAAGGAGGACACCTGGTAGGAAGCTGGGTGCTCAAAGCTAAAACAAAACAGCCACAGGTAACTTTACCACTCATTTATGCACATCTCAGGGGCCATGCTCAAGAGGTCACTTGGTTGTGACAATCCCTTAGATCAAAAAAATAAATTAAAATGGACTAATTCTTAGAAGATTAATTTAATCCTGTGAGAGTTAAAATTAAAATCTTAATTAAATTAGCAGAGGCCGACAGTGAAAGAAATGCAGCCCATAAGTAGAAAATAATTCAGACACCTGTGTGTGTGTGTCACTCCATACCCAAGAGCCATGATGGAAGGTCTCAGAGGTAGACTTCTTAAAAAGACAAAGGATCGGAACACTTTAAGCCAAATAGGGCCTTGTTGGCTTTTTGTTTGTTTGTTTTCTTTCCTTTTTGGTACACTTCACCTCAACTTTAAGAACAATGCATGCTTGGGGACTTCCTCAAGGTCACTGCTGTGCTGAGCTGTCACACAAGCCAGCTGACTGGCTTAATGCTGTGTTTACAGACCAAATTATCCTCTGGTTTGTATCAGCACAATTCTGTAGATTATAAAGTGCAGTTCCTTAACAGAATGTCCAGTACATCTCTCACAAAACACTCATCTAATGATCTCCCCAGAATAACCCTTCTGTATTTTTCATCCACAAAACAGCCAGCCATCTCTACACAGCGTTCCTTAAGAGACAGAGTCTAACCCGATGCTCAGGTAGACAAACAGAAAAGAACTGTGGTACCCAGGGACTGGTGTGTGTGCGTGTGTGCGCATGTGTCTGTCTGTGTAACTGTGTGTCTGTGTGTGTTCGTGTGTATGTGTGTGTGTGTCTGTGTAACTGTGTGTCTGTGTGTGTCTGTGTATGTCTCTGTGTGTCTGTGTCTGTGTGTGTCTGTGTCTGTGTGTGTCTGTGTATATCTGTCTGTCTATCTACCTCTGGTACCATTCCTCAGGAGCTTTCTATCTTGTTTTTTGAGAGTGTCTGTCATTGGTCTGGAACCCACCAATTATGCTAAGGTGGCTGGGCCAGTGAGCTCCAGGGACCAGTCTGTATCTGTCTCTTTGATGCTGAGACTACAGAAACATCACAACGTGGCCTTTTGGGTTCTGTGGCCCAAACTCAAGCAAGCCCCTTACTGACTACAATGTCACCCTTCCCTCTGCTTAGGACTTGGTTTAGTATTTCTTTGTTGTTGTTGTTGTTGTTGCTATGATAAAAACACCAGGACTGAAAGCAACCCTGGGAGGAAAAAATTTATCTGGCTTCATATCCCTTTCATGGTCCATCACTGAGGGAAGCCAAGACAGAATTGTACTTATCAACAGATAATCATGTAGACTGTTAGTTAGCTCATAGGACCATACACTTATAGAAGACCATTTATACACAAGGCAGCTGCCTTGAGGTGCTTTATGTTGCTGTGATAAAGACCACAACCAAAAGCAACTTGTGGAGAAAGGGTTTCTTTCAGCTCGTACCTCAGGTCGCACACCTTTCATCGTTGAGGGAAGTCTGGGTGACAACTCAAGCAGAAACTGAAGCAGAGACCATGAGAGAACCCGCTTCCTCGCTTGTTCTGTCTACCGCCTGTCTACAACCCAGGATCACTTTCCCAGGGGGGACAATGCCGGACCATGGGCTGGACCCTCCTACATTAAACCTTAGCCAAGAGGATGCCCCACAGAATCTCCTACAGGCCAGTCTTATGGGGATATGTTATCAACTCAATCTCCCTCTTCTCAGATGATTCTAACAAGACGACAAAAACAAACAAAACCAACAAAGCAAACGACCAGGACAGCATTTCAAAGATTTGGACCAAGGGCAGGACTAATACCTATCTATCCCCTAGAGAGACTGGAGACATTTTTTAATTGTCTCCTATTTGTCTGATTGTTCTGACCGTTCTGTAATGAGTACGTGTTGTTCATCATATGAAAAATTTTCAGTTTTAAAACAGACCGGATTTCCAAGCTTATGGAATTTCCACTGCAAATTACCCACCACTGTTTCTCTGCGACGATGCTCATCTACCTTGACGGTGTTGCTGGTTTCAAGTTCTCACCAGCCCGAAGTCTTGAATCACTCAACTAATTAAATCCTTACCATTCACAATTATTGATTCACTAGTCTTCCCCTTCTTACACCTTACAATTGCCCCTAACTCTCACAAGTGTGAAGAACAACTTCATACATTTTTAGCCTTACAATATATGAAAAATATTATAGTTAGGAACGCTTAATTTGTTCCCAGAATTCCTACATTATTAACACAGGATATCTGGTGTGGCAGTTCTTAATGTGTGGGTCACGACCCCTTTGGAGAGTCACACCTTGGATGTCATGGAAATCAGATATTTACATTATAATTCATACCAGTAGCAAAGTTAGGAAGTAGCAATGAGGATAATTTTATGCCTGGGCATCACTACAACATGAAGAGCTGTATTGAAGGGTCTCAGCATTAGGGAGGGTAAAGGACCACTGCTCTAGTGATACTGGTTTATTGTCTACAAAGTGGTTTCATTGATTGAATTATTCTTTTGACTGGTTGTATTTTATCAAATAACTTGGACCTCTCCAAAAGAAACATAAGCTCTTAAGTCAGACACCTGGCCTCTCTTTTGAAGGTTATTCCACCTTCTAGGGAAGACACGTTAGGAGCAAAACCAAAATCTTCTCAATATCTTCTGTATTGATATCATGACTATATATATATATATATATATATATATATATATATATATATATATATTATAGAATGAAGGCAGAGATCTAAAAATGTACCCAGGATGCTCTGAAAATAATGCTACCCACAAAACTAGCCTAAGAGATGAATAGTTTACTGCTTTGGGAAGATAAGTTTATAATAGAGACCATGGGAGCTGAATATGAGTAGGAATATTTGTTCATTTATATATTTAAAATGTCAGTTTTGTTTGGCTTTTGGACACAGGTTCTCACTATGTCCTGGAACTCACAACTAGCTTTTGGACACAGGTTCTCACTATGTCCTGGAACTCACAAACTAGCCCAGGCTGGCCTGAAACTCACTGGGACCCACCTGCCTCTGCCTCCCAAGCACAGGGATCAAAGGTGAGCACCAGCAGACCTGGCATAAAAGGGTTTTAGTATGAAATGCTATGGATTTGACTGGAACACCAAGAGATGAGCTGAAGTTCTGAGGTGATGACTAAGTCTCGACGCTCAAATCCTCGGCAGCAAAATAGATGAATTTTGAACAGCTAGAAGCTGGAATGACTTTTTTTTTCTTCTCTTCAAAATATAGACACTACTACAGTCCTGACTCAGGTGACAGCTGTTGGAAGGACTTTGAGTGGCAGCTCAGATGGGAAGGACGTTGCTCCTACACCTACCCACAAGTACCACTGGGGAGGCTGGCTAGTATCCAGCAAGCATCTCACCTGGCTTCACCTGCCTGACGCAGGATGCTATTGTCTGAGACAAATGTGGCTCTGCTCATACATCTCATCCTCCGGTGGACTCATCCCCATATTTTCACAGTAATTACGAAGTATGTATGTGTGTGGGTGTGTCTGGGTGTGCACGGGTGAATGTGCTATGCATGGGTATTTGTTTGTAGAAGAAAGACTGTTTTTGTGCTACTGACCACAGGTAACATCCGGAAGCATCAGGCCCTTGAAGCTCTTGTTTGGTTCTAATTCCTTCACAAAAAGCCCATCTTCTCCTCCAGCTGATCCCAGTCCAGGTTTGTCTAATTTGCATATATTTACATATTTACTGGTAGGTCTCTGATTCAGTTAAAGGAATCTAAATGGCAACTCACCATGCTCAAAATGTTTTCACTTGCTTTAATATTCTTCAAAGGAAGCCAGGTATAGTGGAGCATGCCTTTGGTCCCAGCACTTGGGAGACAGAGAAAGGCAGGTTTCTGCAAATTCGAAGCCAGCGTGTTCTACGTAGGGAGTTCCAGAACAAGCAGAGCTACATAGTAAGACTCTACCTCAAAAATGCCAATAATAAAATAGAATTCTAAATTTCTTCAAAGGAGGGAAAAGTAATTTCATAGCTCACATTGTGCAGAACTTAACAACATTTGTTAAATCATTCTACTTAATACTAAGTCACATTGCTACAAAAATCCTTCTAGGGCCTAAAGAGATGACTCGGTGGTTAAGAGCACTGGTTGCTCTTACAGAAGACTTGGCTTCTGTTTCCAGCCCCCACACACACCTCCCGATTATCTGTAACTCCAGTTCCAGGGGATCTGACAGTCTCTCTGGTCTCCTCAGGCGCTGCATGCATGCGATGCACAGACAGACATTCAGGCAAGACCCACATACATATAATTAATTAATTAATAATTTTCAAATCACTGATATTAATTGTTAATAAAGTATCCCAGCTCATGACCAGAATTATTACTGGGCAAGATGATGAGCCTACTGACATTGGAGACACTGGAGACATGGCCGAGGGCTGTGCCTCAATGTTTCTAATACCAGTCAACCATGAACCACAGGAAACCATACCAGAAAACTATAAGGGTCCAGGGAGGAGGCACACGGCCGGGTGCAGGACTGAGACAGGACTGAAAGAACGGAGATAAAGGACATCTGAAGGTCATCACAGGATCTTTGACGTCAACATCTATCAGTGCCATCGGCCATGTCATTCTGCAACACCCTCATTGAACAGCTCCCCTTATTTTCAGCAGCGCTGAGACAAGCTTTTTTTGTTTTGTTTTGTTTTGGCTCCCATGACTTTCTAAATGCTCTACCTTCTAAATGCTCTCCTTTCTCACCAGCTTCTCCAGCTGGGAATCAGCTGACCAGTCCCTTCTCCCTGAGCCTTCCTGGTGATCAGACAGACCATGGGCTCATTTGCTTTTTAAATCACTCCTTTCCACTCCCAGGAGAGAACACTTCAATTCAAAGAGAGAAAAATTGACACATTTCTACATCAACAGACAGAGTAAGACTACAGAAAAACAGCGAGCCTCATGGATTTGTGGCTAGTGAAAAGCAACCTGTCAATCCTCTCTCCATTTACCTACTGTGGTGGAAAGTTACTTAGGAGACAGGTTGTGGAGTTGCTCCCAGGGCGGCCTTGGTGACTGACCACGGAAAGAAAAGAGATAAGAAAAATGTGAGCATGCAATTTATACAGTGGCAGCTGTCCTGCCTCTGGGACCTTTTGTGTTCTCTAAGCAAGAGGAACGGCAGGCGTCAACAAACTCTACGAATGTGGATTACAGAGAGCATTAGAATACATCAAGAGCTGGAAAGGTGAGGATGAACATAAGGACCCGGTGTGCCAAAGAAATGCGTGGTTTCTTGGTGTCACGTGCCAGTCTTTTTTTTTTTTTAATGCCTTTTTAGGGAAGACTCCACATGTACCCCTACCAGCAGCGTTTCTGTCTCTCTCATTTTCTGTAAGGTCATGTCTGCCACCAGGGAATTTTGGCAAATTACCTATAGAGAATCAGAGAATAAGATCGCATGGGCATGCCTGCTCTGAGGCCTCAGCCCCTGCCGCAGCCCCATATTCAATCCTTACAACCAGCCCTTGTGATTAGAAATAATCCCTGAAGATTGTTTGTATCATTAAAAGAAAAAGCTCTTGATGTCCTTGGGCTTTGCCCAGATTCATTTACAAACATTTATTCCATGAATTTAATAATAGCTCATAAGCTTCTTGGCTTCGCAGTGTTGAACAGTCATCACAAAGAATCGGCTTCTTCTAGGAGGGGTTGACAAGAAACCTTGGATTGTATTTTTTGGGAACCATTCTCTTCCCAGAGGGATTTGTTGTCCGTTTTTAAAGTGGCTCCAACTGAGTCTTCTATTCAGAAGTAGAGATAGCAAACCGGCGAAACTCTGAAGAGTGCTAAGCAGTGCCTGCAAGTCCCGTGTCATGTGATGTTCCGAAATCACCTCCCCCCCCCCCCGCCCCCGGAAGTAATCTCCTCCACTTCCTGTGAGGCTGAGCTGCTGGGAGAAACTGTTGTAAACAGGGAGGTCTGGACCTATGGACCTCACAGAAATAAGTCCCTCTCCTCAGAATCCAACCGTGGGAGAAGGAAAGGAAAGTCGTGGTGTCAGCTAGAGCTGGAGGGGGACCATGCTTTCTGGGGAGACATTTCAGGGTTTTGATAGCTTAATCAGCACATGCATATTTCTGAGGTTTTTAGGTTTTGTTTTGTTTCTATCAAATTGTAACACCCTTACAGAAAAGGCGGGGGGAGAGGGGAAGCAGGTGTCTTCCTGTCTCTGTTTGGGCCAAAATGTAAGTAAATCCACGTTCCATTATTAACTTGCTCCCTAATTTCTTTTGAAGGTGCATTGGCTTTCTGAAACTCAGTGCCCTCTATAGGATGTCTCTGGTTCTGTGCATAAAGCGTGAGGCAGAAAGACTACTTAAGGAGGAGGGAAGGAAGTGAGACCCACCCTCCACACATCAGGGCCCAGAGTGGCTAAAAGGCTCCTGGGGACAGGAGGCCAAACTGGTGCAGAACGTCATACGTGGCCCCTAGAGCAGGGCACTGCGGCATGGTAGCTGCTTCATTTTCCTTAGTTTTGTCTTCTTTGAATTGAATAGCCACATAGCTTTTCCCGTTGCTCGGTTTTCCTCGTGCCCGTGGCTCACTGATCTTGCCAAGCCCAGCGTCCGTCTAGCAGAGACTCCCATTGGCTCACATCACACGGAGACACACTTCCGGGATCTTCCCCCTTCTCTGCTCTGGCTTCTCGGTGCCTACAGCAACGCTGCCTCCCAGGCTTGTTCTTCATCCTCACATTCCCAGCCTAGACATGGTCTGTTCACACTGTGTCTTCTTCCTTTTGTCTTCATGATTTTACATGGAAGATACTCTTTAGACGCTTCCTGAGAAAGGGCTCATGGAAGATTTAAAAAAGACATCGGCTGTCTGGGAATGTTATTTTACCCTCATTAGTGATTGATAGCAAGTATTAAGTTCTAGGTTGGAAATAATTTTTGTTGGGATGGCGCTGCTCAGCAGTCTTTGAGGTGGCCATGAAGACATGACACTTGACCCTTCTGCTCTAAGGAGGACACTTGAGTGGTGACATCAGCTGCCACCTCTTTAAGGCACCACTCTAGCTGGAGACAGAAAATGGCAGAGATTTTAATATAGACATCGCAGTAAGACACAGACTCCCACCACGAGCATGGTTGGCTCAGGAGTTTCCACCGCAGTGGAGCTCTTTCTTAGACCGACAGCTGACGAATTTTTCACCTGAGCAAACGACCTACTGCAGGACATACATTGTAAAGGCAGTGACTCTCGACACTCTAATGCCTGAAAGGAAAGAGAGCTGAGCTCACTGCTTCCTTCTGTATTATACTGTGGTCTGCCAGCACGAAGAAACAAATGGCCCTTATTGGGCAGCTGAAATTCACTGACATCTTGTCTGGTGGTGAAAGAGTTGATACATCTTGGCAACACACATGGGAATCTCAGAAAGTTCCAGAGATGCAAACATCCAGGGATGTTCCGATGTGCAGCCAAGACAGGTCTGACATTACCAAAGTCAAAGTCCTGACTGGGACAACCTGGGATGCTAGTCCACTCAGTCTGTGTTTGCCCCAAGGGGCATGCCTCTGCAGACTCCTTGGAATGTTTGGCATCCACGGCCCTGGTCCACCATTTCCTAACAAGAGCCAGGGACTTTTTTTTTATCTAAAGAGGCCTCTCTCCTAAAAGAGCAACCATATGCTTCTAAGTGTCAGTTCCGGTCTAAAACATCTGGAGACAACTAGGAGGATCAAGAAAAACCATCATACAGCAAAGCAGCTTCGAGCATTGGCAAGCTTGGCCAGCACCAGCACCAAATGAATGTCACTGGGAGTCAACTTCGAGAGTCTTTGACCAAGGAACTGTAATATAAGACAGGAGAAAGAATGCACGGACTACAGGTCACTTGCCCCAGAAACAAACTTCACAACCCTGGCCCTCCCCAGGCCAGACCGATGTAGAAGGGCCACAGAAGTAGGTCTGGGCAGGATGAGACTCTGGAACGCAGAGACCCAAGGAACCACTGCGAAATCTCCAGAAATCACGTGTGCATCGGGCTTTGAGTGAGAGAGATGTCCTCCGCAGATTCATGGTTGAACATTTGGTCCCCAGTTGGGGGCACTTTTCAGGAGAGATTGTGAAACCCTGAGAAAGTGGAGCCATGCTGGGGGAAGTACATCCCTAGGGGTGACCTGAGAGTGAAATTCTTAAGTTCACTTCTGGTTCACTCTCTCGGCTTTATGTTTGTGTTTGAAGATGTGATCTCTCAGCTTCCTGCTCCGGCCACCTGCTGCCATGCCTCCCTCACTGTTGTGGCTTTCCCTTCGGTGCTGTAAGTTTCTTTCATAAGTTGTTTTTGGTAATGGTGTTTGATCAGAGCAATAGAAAGGAACTAATACTCCGGGGAATTAGAAAGCGGCTCTACAGGCAGAAAGTCATAGTCTTTTGCTGATCTCCCAAATCTAAGCCAATTTTCTGGTCTATAAATCACTGAGTAAAAAGGTGACCAAGCAGTAGATGGAAGTGGTTGCAGAGACCCACAGCCAAATATCAGGCAGAGCCCCGGGACTCTTGTGGAAGAGTTGGGGATAGAAGTGAGCAAGTTGGAGAGGTCAAGGACATCACAAGAGGACCCACAAAGTCAACTAATCTGGGATCAGAGGGGCCCACAGAGCCTGGGCCACCAGCCAGGGAGCATGAAGAAGGTGGACCTAGATCCCCTACACATTTGTAACAAATGTGCAGTTTGGTCTCATGTGGGTTCCCTAACAAGTAGACAAGAGACTGCTCAATCTCTGTCCCCAGCCATTGGATCCACTTCTCCACCTGGTTGGGCCTCGGTGGGAGAGGAAGTGCCGAGACCTGCTGGGACTAGGTGCCCCAGGGTAGGATGTTATACAAGGGTGATCCCCTTATCTGAGACAAAGAAGAGGGAATGATGGAGAGACATATTTGTAACGGTGGGACCAGAAAGGGAGGGGGCTGTGATCGGGATATAAAGTGAATAAAAATAAAATAAAAAACTTTTGTTTTTTTTATTGCGTTCCACAATGACCCCCTGTGGCATCACATCAGTACAGATCAGTGTGCATGTGAGGACATGCACCGGATCAGTGTGCATGTGAGGACATGCACCGGATCAGTGTGCATGTGAGGACATGCACATCAGTCTGGATGTTTCTCTTACCCAATGTAAAGTATGAAGACATCCAATTTAGAGGGTTAAAATAATTAAGAGTTGTTTTCTCTTGTTGCTGCGAGCTGAGCATGGCCAGCTGTTCTTCTGGTACATTCTTCTCTTATATAGCGGAACTCAGCCATATCACTGCACGGAGCCGGGGTCTCCAGTGGAGCTGGAATGAACTAGATATGCTTTGATTGCCCAGTATCTCAGAACCTGTCACAAATCATGACCACTGTCATGGCAATCATTTTTAATCTGATATGTTATTTGAAACCCAGTCATACCCTGTCACCTAGAGTCCAGATTAAAGTTCTCTACCTTATATGGGCAATATCCATCTATCCAAATTCTCAAGCTCCTCAAGACAATAAACCCATCAGCAAACCCTCTTTACACTAGGCAATCCATAACTCCCACAGGGAAGCCAGGGGGCTGAGCCCCATGGGGCTTGGGACTCCTATGTCTGGGCTCCCATCTCTCCCTCTCCTTTTCCTTTCAGCTCATTGGTTAATACCCCATCCCTTCCAGACTGGTATCATCTTCCTTCTCTTACCTCTCTGGGACCTGTGAGTACTACATGGATTCTGTTTCTGTGTTTTCTTTTCACCTCTTCATTGTGTTTTTTTTTTCCAGACATGAATACTTGAAACCATTGTCTCCCCGAGCCGTGCCACACACACTTTTCAGGACTATGCTAAAGAGTGATTAGATTTATAGCCACTCTAGAGAAAGGGACCCAGTCCCACATAAAAAGGTTGGTAAGTGGCTACAGTGAAGCTATGCTTACGGACACAACAGAGCAGTTGCACATTCGAATTCACAGTGGTTGGGACAACATGCTCAAGACCTGTGCAAGCCAGAAAAAGTCCCAGCATAGAAAACAGAGGTGGGGCACCGCCCCTAGCTGAAGAGCTATGCAGTTAATGGTTGTTAGAAGCAGAATAGTTGCTTTTCTCTAAGGACGTGGTCGATTGTCTTTAAGGGCATGGCCCCTAATAGGCTGACCATACTCAAGTAGATGCTCACACTAGAGTATTTGGACAACACACACTGGACCTGATGACCACCCCCTGTGTGTGGGGGGGGGGGACAATTTTTAGAAAGTGGACACAACGTTGGTTCGATATGGAAAGAGTGGCTGGGAGGGGTTGGAAGAACAGTGAACATGATAAAACGTATTGTTTGAGATTCTCCAAGAACTAACTAAAAATAAAATTAATAACTACAACAGTAAAAACTACAACACCTCATAAGTACAAAAGTTGGCTTTAAAGGGAGAAAAACTCAGGGACTAGCAGTTAAGAGTACTGACTTCTCTTCCAGAGGTCCAGAGTTCAAATCCCAGAAGCCACACGGTGACTCACAACCGTCTGTAATGAAAGCTGATGCTCTCTCTGGTGTGTCTGAAGACAGCTACAGTGTACTCATATAAAATTAAAAAAAAAAAAAAAAGCACTGGCTGCTCTTGCAGAGGAGCCTGGTTGGTGCCCAGCATTCACATGTCAGCTTACAACAACCTGTAACTTCAGTTAAACTCCAGGGGGAAATGTCCTATGGGTACCAAGTCACAAGCCTTTGCTTCTATCACACTCACACTGCCCCATGAACCAAAGCAAGTCACACCTCTGAGCCCATGGTCCCCATGAGAACAAACTCCTGAGCTCTTGGACACCGGAAGGCATGCTTCATTGTGGGCTGCAGGCATAGCCCCGGGGCACACTGCCTTCTCTCCACCCACCCCTCCCGCTGTGGAGAAACAAACCTTTCCGTGGAAATTCAATTAGAAAGTGTCCTAGGTTGCTTCTCTGTTTCTGTGATGAACCACCACAGAAAGCAACTGTGGGGGTTGGAGGGGGAGAAAGGGTTTATTTGGCTTACGTGAAAAGAAGTCAAGTCAGGAATCTCAGAGCAGGAATGAAGCAGAGACCAAAGACGAATATAGTTTACTGGCTTATACCCCAGCCTACCCCACCCCACCCCACCCACCCCTTGTTGAGATTTGGTCTGTTGCTATGTACTATAATGCTAAGTGCAGGCCCTCAAGACCTGGCTGCCCCAGAGACTAAAGAGTCTCCTTAGACCCAAGGTAGGCTATGTGATTTTTGTCCCCAAGTTATTTCTGATTGGTGATTAAAGATGCCAACAGCCAATAGCAGGGCAGAATAGACACGGGCAGTGGGGTTGGGGGGGTAGGTTTAGGGTTCTCAGGCTTGGGGTTGGGAAAGGAGGAGAAGGAGGAAAAAGGGCAGGGGGAAAAGCTGCCATGGTTTAGGTGAGTCATGAAATCATGGCTAATTAGAGTTAAGAGCAGCACAGATGAAACATGGCAAATTATATAATGGGATTGACTGGGAAACAGACATAATAGCATGGAGGATAAATATCTGCCCAGCTCTTGTGCTGATTGAGGCTTATTATAAATATAAAGGTTGTGTGTATCTTTTATCCAGGAACTAAATGGTCAAAGGCTGGTTTGCAATTAAATATTTCTACAACAATCCCTAGCTCACTCACTCAGACACTTCCTTTCTTCTTCAGCCTAGGTCCAGCTGCATAGGGATGGCACCGCCCACTATAAACTGGGCCCCCATACATCAATTAGCAATCAAAAAAAAAAAAAAATGCTCCACAGACAAGCCCACAGGCCAGTCTGATGGAGACAATTCTTCAGTTGAGAATCTCTCTTCCCAAGTAAATAGATCTGTCTCAAGTGGAGCCAAATCACCCAGCACAGAAGGGGAATACAGGCTTTGAAGGGACAGATGGAAAGGTAGAGTTCCTGGAAAAAGAAAGAACACCCAGGTCAGGGCACTGAAGGGTCCAGAGTTATTCACACACATCTCTACAGCAGAGATGCAGAAATTTATTTATATCGGAGCCAGCTCTTCTCATAGTAGACCAGATACGCTGTCCTAATCATATATCAATGTTTCAACAGACAGTTAAGAATATTCCACCAAATCCATGTAACATCGTTCCTTATGTGGATCCAGAAATGTTTATACATTTCTGTTATTTCTAAGTTCCGTCCTTGGGAAGCGCCCTCTTTGGTGGCATTTAATAAGATTGTAATCAACTCCCACAGGGGACAGCAGACGCTATTTGGCTTAATAGCAGTGCATAGGGAGTTGGGAGCCTGGCGATGTTAACTGACTATAGACTAACCCAAGCCTGATGTGGGGAGACATCACAACTACAGAGGCAGTCTTGTACAACAAGAACACAAGGCCGCCTGCTTTGTGCACTTGGACCACAGCTTTGCTCTGCACAGCAAATGTGTTGAGAAGCCCTGAAGACCCCCAGCCTCATTCCTCCAGTTTCTTGTCCTTTCTCACCCTTGGCTTCCAAGTACTGAGTCTTGAATGTACAGTCACCTTTGGCTTACCTCGGACTTGACAGGGGCTGCGTCACAAACCCCAGCTGTGTGCTGCCTACTTGGTGTGTCTGGCAAGCCCAGTCCAATGCAGGACTTACCAGCTGTTTCCACACAAGGAAAAGCATATGGGAACCCAGCTGTGCCCTCCTCAAGACTGTGACTTTCTCAGTACTACTGAATAGTTCCCACCCAATAGATACTACCTGGCCCTGAATGTCCAAAGCAGCCTCCATGGAATGCCTGGTAACCCTTGATCTTCCCGTTTACTTCCTCTAAGCACTCCGTACCCTCCCACCCTTCAGAACTGGCTTGTCTCTCCTTGTTTCATCGACTGTAGTCATGAATTTCCTCTGAGCCTTTGAGTGTCCCAGTGTGACTACCTGATGGTTGTTATATCTCCTCTATTGATCGGTAAGCGAGGGAGGTCAGGAGTCTTACCTTGTCACTCTCTTTGTGGCAATCTACATAAAGCAAACTCTGTCACTGTAAACTTGCCCCCCCTGCACCCAGCTCCTCCCTGAGTGAAGGACAAAGTAGAAGAAAGAAGAGCTGATGTCTTCTTTGCCAGGTAATACAGGTTTAGACATGTAGCTCTATTCAGCAAGGGGTGCAAAATCCCCCATTTAACTGTACCCCCAAGATCCCATGTTAGATACAATGGAAGACCAGGGAACCTCCCAAGCATATCAAAGAGTAAGAAAGCCATGCTGTGATTGGTATTTGACTTGAGGAAGAGCATGCACTGAGAACAGACTAAAAGACCCCTCCATGCTACCCCTGCCTCCTGGTGGATAAGAAACACACACCATTGCGGGAGAACCTGGGGCAACGAATCGGGAAAAGTTAAAGGGAGAGGGTCTGTGGTCAGGATCCAGAGAGAAGTGGAACAAAGTGTCTTAGTAGAGTGTCCACACAAACTCTTCAATGGCCTAGCCCACCGAGGCAGTAGAGACAGCACCCTACAGAAGGAGCTATAGCACCCTACAGAAGGAGCTACAGCACACTACAGAAGGAACTACAACCACCCTAAAGAAGGAGCTACAACAATCCTACAGAAGGAGTTAAAATTCTACAGAAGGAGCTACAACCACCATACAGGAGCTAAAACCATCCTACAAGGGCTACAACCACCCTACAGAAGGAGTTACAGCCACCTTACAGAAGGAGCTACAACCATCCTACAGAAAGAGCTACAACTCTACTAAAGGAGCTTCAACCATCCTACAGGAGCTACAACAATTCTATAGGAGCTACATCAATCCTACAGAAGGAGCTCTAAATCCACAGTGGCGCAGGAGTCTGAGTTTTCTCCTGGAGCTCCTGCTGACCCTTCACCCTGTCTTCTATCACCTCTACTAAGAGCACTATGGGATGAAGGTGGAGCCAAACAGCACCTGACATCTTTTTTTCCTACTTTCATGTCTCTTCTCCTCCATCGTATGTTCAAGGGTCAGATGATCAAGAGACCCATTCAACATTTACATTTGTGGCCTTGGAATTCAGTCCTACACCTTCCTGCCGCACTGTGAACTCCTGAGAGTTCCCAAGTGTCAGGGTCCCAGCATACTTTTTAGCCCTCAGGGGAAACACAAAGCACACACTGGCCTTTTCAAGTGTTTAAAAAGCTGTCGCCTCTGTCTATTTTCTGCTGCTACCACAATATCATGGTCTAGGTAATTTTCAAGGAAAAGTTAATCTCACAGTTCAAAAGATTAAAGATCAAGGGTCTGCACATAGCCTTCCCATTGCATCATGGGAAAGAGGGTAACACATGACAAGAGACAGCACTCAGGAAAGACAGCTAGCAGAAGTCTAGCAACAGAAGCAATCTTCTGACACATCGTCCATTCCACCAGTAACAGCGTTAATGATTCACAAGCTAACAGCACACCTCCCCCAAGGCTTCACCTACAACAGCAATCAATTCTCAACCTCAGTCTCAGAAGGAGACAAGCATTCACCCCACAGCAGCTGTCCCATGCAAGCATGATTTGCTTTATTCTTTGAGATCCGGGAAGGTAAAGAGACAACCAGGTGTCAGTTCAAAACAAAAGATGAAACCCAGGGGCAACTTGGGAGTAGCAAAGATGCAGAAGTTAGAGGATGAGGGTTTATTTTAGGAGGAGATTTGATGTGGACCCTTCCTGTGATGGTTTGTATATGCTTGGTGCAGGGAGTGGCACTATTTGGAAGTGTGGCCTTGTCGGTATTTCACTGTGGGTGTGGGATTTAATACCCTAATCCTAGCTGCCTGGAAGTCATCTTCCACTAGCAGCCTCCAGATATAGATGTAGAACTCTCAGCATCTCCTGCACCATGCCTGCCTGGACGCTGCCATGTTCCTGCCTTGATGATAATGGACTGAATCTCTGAACCTCTGAACTTGTAAGCCAACCCCAATTAAATGTTGTCTTTCTAAGAGTTGCTTTGGTCATGGTGTCTGTTCACAGCAGTAAAACCCTAACTATGACACTTCCCTACCATTCAATTTATCCACTAATTAGGCACTTGTTGGCATTGAAATATATTTTATAGATTCACTACATTTAAGGTCTATGTAGTGCATTCAGTTCAAAGTGAATCAGGCTACAGTCAAGCTACCTCGTGGATGACTGTCTTACACCGTTCTATTCAGACTCTCTCCACCCATTTCACTGAACAGGAATGCTTCTGCTGCCCTTACACTGCATTATGACAGTCACGCACTTCAGTGCGTCTTCTGAAGATGGAACTGGGACCAACAAGACACTTGTGAAAAATGGATCGTTTCAAAAATCTAAAGAAGTCTTTGGTAAAATTCTATTAAAATAATCTCCAACAAGACTTTTTTTTTTTTTTTTTTTTACCTGTTTTGAGTTTTAAGTTAAGAAGACAATGAAAATGGCTCAACGGTTAAGAGAACTTGCTGTTCTCACAGAGGCTCCAGGTTCAATGTTCAGCACCTACATGGTAGTCCACACATACCCGTGACTCTAGTTCCAGGCCACGAGACATGCATGTGATTACATACATACATAAATACATGCAGGCAAAACACTCATACACATACAATAAAATAAATCTAGAAAAAAATAGAAATATTACATACAGATTGTTTCTTCAGTGAGTCACAAGGGTGAGAAGGATCCATTCTGTCTGTCTGTCTGTCTGTCTGCTCTGACCCACAAATTGTGGCCACAGTGTTAAGTCTTTGAAAGGTGAGTAAGAATATATCCCAAGACATAGCAATAACTAATTTCATGCCAATAGCACCCAGCACATCAGAGGAGCACATAAAAAGCACGCTGTATGTGGCCACTTCAATGTGTGTTATGTGTGTGACTCCCGGGACATTTCTGCAGACGATGCTGATCTCAGGACATGCAATGACACTGGGCACTGTGGCTTCCACTCTCTGCCTCACCCCGCCCAGCGGGCCCTCGCTCTTCACCTAAATGCTTCCAAAACAGCATTCAGGGAAATAAAGCACCTTCCCCACAAACTGATTATGACAAACTGTGGTACGAAACAATGGGGATTTTAAAAACCATGAATCGACTCATGTCTTGAGTGTCCTGAAGCCATGGCTGGCTGTAATTCATCTAACACATCGGAGTGTGTTCTCACTGTGCTCAGGAAGGGGACACTGATGTCACCTAAGTACTTAGCAGTTTATGTTTCTTCTTTTCCTTTACCTCTAAGCAACCGACATTTTAAAGATTTGCTTTTACTACTTCTGAGTTGTGCCTATACGGATGTGGGAGGCTTACGGCGGGGGCCTAAGGAGGCCGTAGACATCAGGTCCCTCTGGAGCTGGAGCTGTGAGTGATCATGAGTCATTCAGTGTAGGAGCAGAGGAATCAAACTCAGATTGATCCTCTGCAAGAGCAATGCGTGTTCTCAACCATTAAGCCGTCTTCCCAGCCCTGCAATTGACATTTCAGGACAATTGCTATGATTTAAAAATTATTTCGCTAATTCTTTTTCTTGGACTTGACTTTACCCCCAGAGAACATTGTGTTCAATGCACGAAGCATCCAGTCGAGTGCCTTGAGAGACAGTTCAACTGTTCCTCGCTGAATACACACCAAAATTCAGCCACGTTCTAGAAAATATATCCTTTAACCCAATGGATGCTTCCAACGGCATTTTAGTAGGAAGGAAACTCCTGGCATGTGGCATAAATACACATAGCATATTATTTGAATACATGCACATTAGTTGCTTGGGAGACAAACATGCAAGCAGGAGACAAAGTTACCTCCGACATTAACACATACTTCACCACTCACTTCATTCTGAAAACATCTTCATGATTTGGTAGAGTAACTTTTGACAGCCTCTAACTGGAACTGGTTATGATAGAGCTGATAGCAACCACCCTTAACAGTTTGCCTTGAGTGCCAGACTGTATACAGCACTCAGTATAGTTTCTGATTAGGCCTTGGTATCCTCCATCCCACCAGAAGAGGGCTGGGTAGACAGTCACATGGACTCAAGGAACAGCTTCCCCAAGAGTAAAGTTATAAAGGCAAAGCCAAAAACCTCTGAGTAGCTAAAAGACAACCCCAGCACCTACCAAGAGCAATTTAGCTTTTTTTAAATGTATGTGTGTGAGCCTACTGCATTTGTGTGCATCACAGGCAAGCAGGAGCCCACAGAGAACATGAGAGGGCTTCAGATCTAGAACTAGAGTTACAGGCCACTGTGAGCTGCTCTGTGGGTGCTGGGGACTGAACCCTGGTACTTGCAAGAACAGCAAGCACTCAGAGACTGAGAGAGAGAGAGAGAGAGAGAGAGAGAGAGAGAGAGAGAGAGAGAGAGAGAGAGAGAGAGATTGAGAGAGAGAGAGGTGAATTAAGCATGAAAACTGTGATAAGAGGCATTGGAGTAGAGGCATGAATGGAAGGAATGATGTCCAAGTTGGAGGCCACAGGAATATCGAAACTGGTGCTTAAGGAATAGGTGGGATTCTAGCGAGCAGGAATCTGTGTTGTTCACATGGGATGGTGCTCCTTTAGAATACTCCCATTGGGCAACACAGGAGCAAGGTATTAAACCAGGGCATTACTGAGACAAAAGACAAGGGTAGCCTGGGCACCACCATATCGTATTATAGATATAGTGGTACAGTGCTCACCTAGCAAGCTCAAGGCCCTGGGTCCAATGCTCGGTGAGACACAAGGAGAAAATAAAGTTGGGAGGGAGAGAAGGAGGGAGGGAGAGAAAGGGAGAAGAGTTAGAACTGGGGTTTGACCACCTGGAAGAGCAAAGTGCCATAACACAAATGAGAGACTGGGAGTTTGGTCTTGAGCATGTTACTTGCAACCTCCCTCGCTAGCTAAGTGGACAGGCTATCAGAGTTAATGTGCTCATAAAAGTCCCAGCGGGAGACTCAATGTGGCTGCCCATAATTGATGGCTGGTTTTATGTCTACTTGACACAAGCTAACATCTAAGAGGAGGAAGCCCCTGTAGGCTGATGTCTATATGCAGGTGAGGGCCGGCACTAGTTAAGTCAAAGCAATACATGATTAGACGGTAGAAGAGTGGGGTGGGGACAAAGTTTTGGTAAGGTGGGAGAGAAGGAGAAGTAAGGAGAATCAAGATGGAGCCGAGGGAGAAGGTTCTAGATCCAGGTGGTCTTAATTGGCGATAGGTAGATACAATTATTTCTAAGGGTTTCCATGGGTCAATTTGTTTTATCTAGGTGGGCGGTTTACACCTTTGTCAAATGGTTGTAAGCTTATTGTGTGGATGTACTATGGGTTGAGAATTTAACATATAAATCTGATTGATAAATTATTCATTATTGAGTCATAATTTTTACCTGGCTGTGGGGAATATGAGCTAAGTTCCTGGCTGGCAGGGAGACAGGTAGGAGAGGGCAGCTCATGGTCTGCCTGGATCTGAGAGTACTTGGGGACGGTGTGGAGCCACTGAGATAAAGACACCCCTCAGTGCCAGTACTAGCACAGAATAAAAGGTTACCATTTTCATTTACCACATCAAGCCTCCATTGAGAAAATCTTAAGATTGGGGTGGTAAGCAAGCCTGTGGAGCATTTTCTTAATTGGTTGATATAGGAGGGCCCATCCCTGTTGGGCAATGCTCTCCCTGGGCAGATGATCCTGGGTGTTATCAGGAAGTAGACTGAGCAAGCCATAAGGAGCAAGGCCCATGAGCAGCACCTCTCCATAGCCTCTGCATCAGTTCCTATCCCCAGGTTCCTGCCCCAACTTCCGTGGATGATGGATTACAAGATGTAATGTGAAATAAAGCCTCCCCTCCCACAAGTTGCTATTCATTATAATGTTCCATCACAGTGACAGAAACCCTGAGACAGTGGCAGTCTGACAGCTGAGCTGAGGAGAGTCAAGAAACCACTTACAAATGAGATGTGGTAGACCAGTCAAGATGTGAGCTTTGATACCAAGACCTGCAAGAAACCCCCTCTGAATGAAGAGAGTTGAGCCAAATGTTTCTTTGACTTGGTTCTGAACCTCTCAGGAATCTATGTGCAGAGGACAATCTCAGAGGCACCCTCAGGTTGGAAACTGAGACATCTGACCGACAGCCAGTGGAAAAAGAAAATCCAGACAAGAACCTAAAGGAGCAAAACAGTTAGCTCCATGATCTGCAAGGAAAGTGTACCTTCCTTAGTCCCAACCCCACCCACTTCATACCACGGACAAGGTTCAAGTTAGCATCAGGAAGCTGAAAAGCATTTATAGAGACGTCCACTGTGAGCAGAGCCTCCAAACTTGCAGGAAGTTTGCCCATGCTCAGACTCCCCCAAGTCATCACAGAAGACGACTGTGGATTTCCCATTGGGTGGAGAGTCCATCCTCTGCCCCAGTCTCCAAAGCCCACCTGTAGATTAGTCTAAGCGCAGGGGTAAGGTGTTGGTTCACAGCATCCTTTCCCAGAATTCTACTCCAAGGGCTCAGTGGCCCCCACCTCTTCCCAAAAACACCAATACTAAAACCAAAGGTTCCCATGACCAAAATCTTAACTTTACAAGGTAAAGTAAAAACTCCTCACCCTCATCAAACAAATACCAAGAAACAGCACCCCGGGCAAAACAAAAGGATCTTACACAGTGGCGTTCATTTCTGATGTCTCGCTTCTAAATAAGAGAGTGGCTAAATTCTAAACTCCAAGGAATTAAAAAGGCAACATTAATATTTTACAGTAACCTAGCTTTTTCAAGTGTAACATCAGCAAAAATAAGCCTCTTGCCTGCCCATGGCTACAAAGTCCACTGCATTCCTCCAAAGGACAGTTAGCGTTTGGCAACATTTTTGTGTAATTCCTCAGAAATACAACTCCTGGGTTAAAGGTGTGACTGACAGGAAGTGGCAGAGAGTTCATGCGACCCTTCATGTTATAAGTAATCACTGATCACCAGATTTACAACCCCCCCCCCTTTCACATACATAGAGTTTATTACATGTACTCCAGACACTAGAATTTGCATCACTATACCCTGGCCCCTAATCTATTTCTGGCAGGAACTGATAATTTGTCTTTTCTTCAAAAGGTAGTTCTGTTCGACAACCTGATTCTCTTCCCAGCCCCCCCATAGTCTTTCTACACCAGTCCTTCCTCTGGGCTGATTTGGTCCCCAATTTGTTGGTTTTTTTCTAAAGGATGGGCAGATTGACCATACTCAGGAATCGCTATTCTAAAAGTGTGTCTAAAAATACACACCTACATGAAGCCAAGCCCAGGATTTGTGGAGCTGGCATACAATGAGTGCCATTTAGCCAATAGCACACTACCAGCTGCTCAGAGCATGAAGTCAACTCAACAGGCCAGCACTGCTCTGCTTCGATCGTCTATGGTTAGTTAAAGGTGTTTAGAACAGGCCTGGCTCGGTAGCGTAGCATGTTAAAGTGATTCGAAAGCACTTAGAAGTCGTTAGAAGCCTTCGTCTTCAAGATGTTCAGAACCACTGGCTGTCTTTGGTCTCTTCATCGGCGAGGAGTTCCTTCAACTAGGGATAGCACTGTGGAAACACAGATGTTGGAGGAGCCATAAACTGCATCCCCCTGCAGACGGTCCTACGCTTCTCTGTCCATCTTGAACTGTGTAAGGGGGTCTTCAGACCTATTGCAGTTACTGGTGATAGAGGCAAGGTTTCTATCCTGCCCTGCCTCAGAAGGGACCTCTAAGCGCAGCTTAAGCCCAAACAGTTCAAGGATTAGGTGACTGTGTCACTAGCAAGACAGGTTTTACTGAATTAACACGGAACTCTTTCAGGGGCTGCAGCTTGTGAACAAAGGTACACCTTTCTTTCATCCTCTTTAGTCTGACCCTGCAACTAATTCTAACAAATCTCCCGGACCCTTACCTCTAGGAACTTTGACTTTGCAACACCTCGAGGGAAACGCTTGCTACTTTCTTCAGTGGAGAAAGAATCCCATGTCCTTTTCTAGGGGCCCTAAATCGCGTGTGCGCAGCATTTCCCTCCAGTTTCTAACTCCACTTCTAAGAAGAGAGCCCCAGAGCTGCTGGGGTGGGGGGGGGGAGGGGGGTGTCTCTGCCTGCAAAGTGTAAGACCTGTGTGACCTTGTAATGGGTTCAAGTGAGGATTTCTGGAAGTGGCTCTGGCACTTCCAAGGCCCTCTGTCCCCCAAGGTGGCCCCCTGCCTGGCCCCTCAAACTCACCAAAAGCAGGTTGTGGGCAACCAGGTACCCGAGCCTGGAGCTGCCCCGCACGCCCGGGGCCAGGCGCCCGGTTGCATACCCGTGCCAGGCCACCACGTAGGGGTTGTCAATGGTGATCCAGTACTTGACCTGACCACCGAAGTGGCGGAAGCAGAGCTCAGCATAATCCCTGAAATGGTCGGCCAGGGCGCGATTGGCCCAACCACCATAAGCGTCCTGCAGGCGCTGTGGCAAGTCCCAATGGTACAGGGTGACCACCGGCTGCACGCCCAGCTCCTTCAGCCGCTCCAGCAGCCGCCGGTAGTAGCGCAGCCCCTCGCGGTTGGGGGTGCCCGCGGTGCCATTGGGGAGCACCCGCGACCACGATATGGAGAAGCGGTAGTGGGTGACCCCCAGTTCGCGCAGCCCCTCTGTGTCGCGGTAGACGTTGTTGTAACTGTCGCTGGCCACATCTCCAGTGGAGGGCAGGGGAGGCGACTGGGTACCCGACGGCGCCACGACGATCGGGGAGTCGTCCGGGGTGGCCCGAGGGTGATGGGTAAAAGTGTCCCAGATGGACGCTCCTTTGCCGTGCTGTCGCCAGCCGCCCTCGGTCTGGTAGGCGGCGCTGCCTACGGCCCAGAAGAAACCGTCGGGGAAGGTGTCATGGAGGAAGCCGGCGGCTTCTGGGGCAGGAGGGCGCGCGAAGCGAGCCCAGATCTGCGCGCCCTGACCTGGTTCAGCACTCAGGCAGCGGGCGCGCAGGGCGAGCAACAGCAGATGCAGCGACAGCAAACGGAGCAGCACCAGCCGCGGCAGGCGGCGAGGAGGGGCAGGGACTGACATGCTGCGGGAGCCGGGAGGGCACCGCGCTGCGCCCCTATATGCTCGCGTCCCGCCGTCCTCCCCCCCGCGGTGCCCACCCCCGCTCCCGCCGCCCCACGAGCAATGATTATCCAGAGAAGGCACCGCCCCCCACTTCGGCCTGGCACGGGGGCGGGACAGGGGCTCAGACAGCGGCTCGGAGAGCCAGGGTGCCCAGAGAGAGCACCGCTGGCGTCCTGGGTACGTCGGAGAGCAAGCACCTGCTGCAGCCAGCTCAGGGAGCAGCGGATCCCGCATCCCACAACCCCATGCCCTCCATCCTGAAATGTTCTCGCGTCGCCCACTCCCCGCGTCCACTCCCTTTGCCTTCCTGGAACTGGTGTTCATGGAGGACAGAATCGGCTGCCCAACTTTGCGCGACGTTTGGCACCTCGGGGAGAAACCACCTGCTTTCCCCCTTTCTCCCATTCTGAGCTTTCCAACCAGGGGAATCTTTCAGATAACATCCCCATCCCGGAGAGCTTTGCCTGAGTCTGAACTCAGCGGGAAGGCGGGGTAGGGAATTCACGTTGGAACTTTGCCAGGTTTAAGAGTATTCAGATCATTCTGGTGAGAGAGTAGAGAGAGTCCCCCCCTCTATCCCATCCGCCCTGCCTCAGGTGACAACCTGAGAAACCTTCAAGAACACACAGTGGGTCTAAGATGTGTGGGTTGTGTAGGGCTTCTGCTTCTCATTTCTCTGGGTCCTCTCTTCCCCTTCTCTTCGCACCCTCTGTTATCTTTAACCCTTTAATCACCAGTGCTCCTTCATTAGATCCCTCTTGATTCTCTGGTGAGTTTGTAGCTGTGAGTTGTTTTCTGCGAGAAAGGAAAACTCGAAACCACTCAGATTTCAACTTCCACGGCACCGTATCCCATTTACCACTCTTTGCCGTCCTTCTTATGACTGTCCACGTTTTGACTTCCAGCCCTCCAGCCCTGGCTTAGCAAGTGGAGGGAGACTTTGTGCAGAAATGCTGGGGGGGGGGGCCGAGGGGCGCGAGGGGAGACTTCTGCCCTTCACACCACTCGGAAGGAAAGTTGGCCCAATAATTTCCAATACTAGAATGAAACAGAACCAGCATACTTTCCATAGCTCTCTCAATGCCCTTTGAACAGAAACGTCAAGCCACAGAATCAAATATATACACATACACATACTATACATACACATACATATAGTATATATACATACATGGGCTTTGCCCCATTTCTTGGGGTGTATCCCAAAGCTCAAAGGACAAATGTGCACTAAGATGAGTCCCTAAGGGAAGCCCAGAAAAACGAAGGATCCTACCATCCCGCTCAGTAAGGTACAACTCAGCCTCTGGCACCCGCCCACGGAAGGATGAGTAACATCCTTGCAGAACAGGCACTCTATGAGTGACATCCTCGGAATTCCACACAAATTGAAAGACAATGCAGTCGCAAGTGTTACCGATGGAGATGCCACAAGGTCAGCACAGCAAACTTAACTCCAGTACTTGATGAACTACTCTCAACTCCAGCAAGCACACGTTATCACCGTTAGTGAGATGAAGTCACCAGGCGGGGACAAGGACAGCCTCTGTTCTGTTCAGGGTATCATTTTAGATACCTCGATAAATGAAAACAATAACAACAATCAGTGAGCAATTTTTAAAAATCACTTCACGCAGCTTCTCAGTCACCGTCTTACCGGAAGATTAAACAGCACGCATGTCGGAATGCAGCCTCTGGGGCCCCTTCTAGAGCCAAAGCTTCAAGTGACTTAAGGAAACACTCAAAAGGGCTGTAGAGGAGGCTGAGCCCAGCGGTTAAGGGCAGTGACTATTCTACCAGAGGACCCAGGTTCAATTCCCAGCACCCACACGGCCGCTCACAACTGTCTCTAACTCTAAAATCTGACACCTTCATGCACATCCATACATGTAAAACAACAGCAACAAAACCAATGGACATCAAATAAAAATAAGTAATTTTTTTAAAAAAAGGAACAGTTGAGGCTGGGGGTCTACTTAGTCTCACTGTTTACTGTGTTAAATAGAGCCTACGGGTTTTTAAAGTTGACCAACAATACAGAAAAGGTTAGGGGATTTTTCACATAGCGGCGATTAAAGGGTGATTAAATGCTGCCCACTTGATATTCATCTGCAAGAGGGACTATATTAGATGGACCCCACGTCTACCAAACTTGATAGCAGCAATCATAAATCACAGTTAATCCAACCCAACAAAAGTGGCTCCCTGGTAGTTAAACTTGGTGTCTAGAACTTTCTTTTAAGCGTTTCTTTTCAGATTTCTTTTTACTTGATATGTCTGTTTGCCTGCATGTCTGTATGGCACCCATGTGTTCGGTACCCACAGAGGCCAGAGGATGTCATCGCACCTCAGCTGGGCTGTGAGCCATGTGGGTGCTGAGAACGAACCTGAGACCTCTGCAAGAGAAACAGGCCTTTAACTGTGTGCCATCTCTCCATCCCTTACCTTTGTTGTTTTGTTTTTAAGACTTACTTATTTATTTGTTACATATAAGTACACTGTAGCTGTATTCAGCAACACCAGAAGAGGGATCAGATCCCATTACATATTGTGAGCCACCATGTGGTTGCTGGGAATTGAACTCAGGACCTCTGGAAGAGCAGTCAGAGCACTTAACCGCTGAGCCATCTCTCCAGCCCGACCTTTGTCTTTATCAAGGTTCTGCTGTGGTAATTAAGCAAGCTCCGGATTCCCAAAGTATGAGTAAAGGCACCTGTGCTCCTTCTCATGCTTGGGGAGATCAATTAGGGTGAAATTGCTTTACATGAGGTAAAGCAATTAATCAGAGAAGTACCAGAACCCCAGGGTAAAGTGTCCATCCTGTGCTCCCCATAACCCACCTTCCCATCCCCCTCCCCCTAGAAGACAAGAATGCAGCCTTGGTGGAGACACTTTATTTCCATTGGTTTGTGTGTGTGTGTGTTTGTTTTATGTGTTTTTGTTTTGTTTTGTTGCTTTGTAAACACATAGGCTTCAAATGCCTTTCAGCTTTAAACACCGTGAGAAACTGTTGCTCTTCTTTGAATATGAAGAAAATGTATCTCCGCAAAAACAGACGCTGTAAATTTTGTTTATTGATTTTGCTCAAGGTGATGGGATTATTTTCAACAGACAGAGGCCAGCAGGGGTTGGAAGATGACTCAGTGGTCAAATGGCTTGCTGCGGAAGTGTAAGGATCTGAGTCTGGATTCCCTCAAACCCTTTATAAATGCCTAGTGGGCATGCTGGCCTGCCTGTAATTCTAGCCCCTGAAACAGGAGGTGGGATACCCAGAGCAAGCTGGCTAGCAAGACTGTGCGTAGCTTAGAGCTTTGGGCTTTACTAAGAAGCCCTGCCTCAGTGGATAAGGTGGAGGAGCAATGGAGAATGATTCCCCAAGATTAGCTTCATGCACACATGCGCACATGCACACACATGAAACTAGAAGTGATCAAACTTCAGTCAACAATCTGGTCCTTATCCCCACCAGCTGTTGGGTGAGGCGTTTTAGGACAAAGGCAAGATGGTCTGGGCCAAAAGGTCCCCGCCCTTTTATCCTCACCAGGAGCCCATGTTTCCAAAATCCCACACAAAACACTGGATAAAGCCAGCTTCTCCTTCTGGATTCCAAAGTGACCACTGGACATAAGACCACCCTATAGAGACCTAAAATGCACCAAATAAAGCTATAGCCCGGTGACTCACCATCCTCCCCTTTAAGAAGCCCTCATTTGGCTTAGTTGGGTTTATTTCTTTGGCAGAGGACCCATTCATCACCTACATCTGTTTCTCCTCCTGGGGGCACCTGTAGAACAGCCAAGGGAACGGAAGGGTTATTCTTGAGTCTAGTGTACCTGAGTACAACACCATCCTCACAAGCTCACAGACCACCCATCACAGGCCTTCGCCCTCCGTGGGAATGCATTTCTACCCATAGCAGCAAGTTCATGGAGCCACGGTGGTAAATAATCCAATTGGGAAGTGCTCAGCGGTAACCAAGGTGTACACATCGCTGCTCTCAAAGATAACGTGGCGCCTGAGAATCAGGATCAAGTATAAAATAAACTGCGTCATCTCTTAGGTACCAATAGATGACACTGAGAAATAAGAGAGAAGAATTGTCCCGATTGAGCTGGTCACCTTAACCTAGAGGCAACATTAAGTAGCCAGTCGATTAATTTGGCAGGGGTATACAGCATTAGCTGAAAAAGAAGATGCTAGGGTCTAAAGGAGCACTTAGAGGAAAGAAGCGATAGTAACGTGGATAAGAGAGCCTTGTGCCTAGCATGGTGAAAATGCACCATGAAGGGGGAGCAGTAGGCATAAATTTTTGGCAACCTACTTTTAATAAACATTCAATCTCTCCTCCTCTAGCCCACCACCCACCAGAGATAGTGGAAGACAAACATTATTAGGTTTTGGGGGAGGTGGATCTGTTCAGCAATAGTTCTTTGGGGGTGAGCTCCATCTCCTTTGTCAGCAGTCCAGTCCTGAAGCAAACACCACATATGACTCAGCAGCTGCAGACCAGTCCTCTAGACAGACAGACACCACGCACCTCGAACCAAGAAGCTGCAGTCCAGTCCTTTCTGCAGGCAGACACCAGGTGTGAGCTAGCAGCTGTAGTTCAAAACAGAAAATACAACACCCAGACTTGCCAGTCAGCCTGAGGCGAGGCCACAGAAGCAGCAGGCTGCCTCAGGAACCTCACAAGCAGTTCTCTGGGCATCACCACTAGTGGAGATCAACAACCAACGCTATGTAAGGCAAACCAATACATGTGTGCTGTTAGTGAATTAGTGAAGGAGAGCAAACCAAACCACACTCAGTGCTCACCTCCCACTGTCCATGGGGTCATATTTATACTCCTTCATCACGGCCCCTTCCATGTGTTTGCTATATCAAAACATCCTTTCACCTGTGTGCCCCAGCAAAACATATTTGATATAACTAACTTCCCAAAGAAACTAGAAGTTTCCACTCGATCAACATAAAAAAATCAATAAATAAAGTAATGGGAAAAAAAAAAACAACAAATTAGGGGCTGGAGAGTTGGCTCGATGGTTAAGAACACTAATTGCTCTTCCAAAGGTCCTGAGTTCAAATCCCAGCAACCTTATGGTAGCTCACAACCATCTGTAATGGAATCTGATGCCATACTTATATAGAATAAATAAATAAATCCTTTTTTAGAAAGAAGAAACAAATTTTAACAAAAGGAAATTGCTTTTTTTTTTTTAATTAAGAAAAAAGAGAAACAAAACTGGAGTCCAGATTTGCATACCAACAAAGTGTCTCTGACAAACTGGAGAAGCAACATTTTAAATGGAGGAAAGTAGCAGGAGAACAGTAGTATGCTTTTAGTACGTTTTGGTTGTAGAAAGCCTTTCTGAGCACTGAAACCAACCTGGAAGACCTAATCATAATGTAAGCGAGTGGTAGTAAAGGAGTTTAGAGAGCCGGATGCAGGAGACAGAACAGGCGGCGGCTGTTTGGAAAAGGTTAATATCCACGACCATAACTAATTCTGCAAAGTAATAAATACAGTAATTAATTGTAAAAATCATCAAAAGATGATTGACAGGCAAGCCACAAAGGGAAAGAAAGAAGAAAATAAACCAACAAATACAGCAAAACAGACCGACCAATGTCATAGAAATTGTTAAAGAGAGACGCCATGTTTTATCCCAAGATTAAAAACCTTAGAAAGCACAAAGTAGAAACCAACAAAAGACTGACATTTAGGATTAGATACAGGGAGACATGCGCATAGATATCTGCCGGAATTCTAACTCCGACAACTTTAGAGCAGAGTAATTTGTCATTATTTCAAAAACTTCACATATTAATGCTTTACAGTTCAGAAGCATTACTCAAGGACCCCCGCCCCCAGCAGTTATAGCAGCCTGTGCATACGGATGTGTGTGCCAAAGTGTCCTGCCTGTAGCAAAATACCAGCGGAACCTCATTGTCCATCAGTAAATGAAAATTACACAATTATGTACAAATTCAGATTTTTAATAATCCCCATGGTTGAAGATAAGCTACATGCTTACCTCTAGAGCATAAACTTGGGGTGCCATTTTTCCTTTTCTGTTGTTTTTACTTTATAAATTATGCCTTTTTTTTAACCCTCCAGGAGAAAAACAAAACAAAAACAGAAAAGGGCTCACACTGGGCTGGGCTGTTCTGTAAGCGCCAGGGGTGCAGACACTAACAGAAATCAATGCTATACCAAAATGCAGTCAGGAGATCATTTCCTTTGTCTTTACCAGTTTCATCTCCAGAGAGATGATGTTCAAACAAAACAAAACAGAATCTCAAACACAGAGTCTACTCCTTTTTACATTTTTGAAAATTTTAATGTTTTACTTGCCTGTGAGCATTTTGCATGCAGTATGTGGACCAACGGTGTGCCTGGTTCCTGTAGAAGCCATAGGAAGACTTCAGATCCCCTGGAACTGGAGGTACAGACAGTTGTGAGCTGCCATGTGGGTTCTGGGAACTGAAGCCAGGTCTTCAGGAAGATCAGCCAGTGCTCTTAGCTGCTTGGCATCTTTCTAGCTCTACCTTACTTTTTAAAAGGTTTTTTAAAAATTATTTTTTGGTTTGGGGGTGTTTGTTTGTTTAAGACAGAGTTATTCTGTGTAGCCCTGACTGTCCTCGGCCTCTGGAGTGCTAGGATTAAAGGCATGCACCACCACCACCTGGTTTTAAAAATCATTTGTGTGTGTGTGTGTGTGTGTGTGTGTGTGTGTGTGTGAAGTATGTACTTATAAGTACAGAAGCCCCCGGAGCCCAGAGGTATCGGAGTCCCTGAAGCTGGAGTTACAGCTCTGTGTGGGTTCTGGAAACCTCTGTAAGAGCAGTGTGTGCTCTAAGCCTCTGAGTTATCCCCACAGCACCACGAATTTGTAGCAGTAACCAACTAACACTACTCATTCTGTCCTGGTGGCAGCAGTGGCTTGCTTTCCTCAACACTCTCACCCCAATATTCTGGGTTCCTGAATGAAATACACACACACACACACACACACAGCCTTTACACTTTTATATACCTTAAACAGATCAATGGCTGTTCCACATGGTTGATGTGCCCTCCTCCAATATTCCCAAATCATTACTTACTAAAATCTATATTCCACCTTTGCTGCCTTGGACCCCGATCTGCAGCCCCCTCAGATGTGTTCCCTGGCACCCACATGACAGCTGTCTGTCTGTCTTCTGCACCCCTCAGCCCAGCATCTCTCTTCCTTCCCCAGCACAGTGGCTGTCCCTCTTCCTGCTCTTTCCTTGGTCCTTTGCCTAGGAACCCTAAAAGTCCTGCCTCTGTCTCTCTGCCCAACAATTGGCCACCGGCAACTTTACTTACCAATCAGAAGCAACAGGGGGCAGGGTCCCTCAGCATCTTATGTGGGGACCTGCAGATTATCATTATTGTGCCATTTTGGGGATCAAATTAACACAATACAAGCAGCATTAGACCAAACCCACAACAAAATCTTTTTGTTTGATTCATTTTGTTTGTTTGTTGAGACAGGGTTTCTCTGTGTAGCTCTGGCTGTCCTGGAACTTGCTCCATAGATCAGGCTGGCCTGGAGTTCAGAGATCCATCTGCTTCTGCCTCCTGTGTGCTGGGATTAAAGGTGTGTGGGCCACTCACCACCGCTGGATTTATGAGTCTAGATTCTTATAAAGAGAATGTGGAAGATCAAAAAGAAGAAGGAAGAGTTAGAGAGTTGACAAAAGCCAGAGCCAAGGTAGAAAAAGGTGGGGGGTGGGGGTAAGAGAGAAAGACAGAGAGAGACACAGACAGAAACAGAGAGAAGGTATCAGTGGTCCCTCTTGGTAAAACCGTCACCCCATACCTGACAGTTCAAGAATGGGAGGGACTTCCTTCACCTGGGAGCAATCCCAGCATTCTTTGAGCCTCCAAACATCTGTTCATAGGTCCCTTTCTAGCTAAGGGCGGAGTATGTATGTTCTCTTAGTTGCAGCTGACAATGGCTGTACTAACCATGTACTTTAGCCAGGCTAGGTGACATAATTTTCCCCCCATGGGGAAACAGTTTATTATCAAGGATTATGCCAACAATGGTGAATAAAAAAGGATTTGATTCAACTATAAAAAGGAGCTGATTTCATCTAACCTGGTGCTCAGCGTTCATGAAGCCAGCTGGAGTCTGAGTCTTGCTACCCTCAGACCTCCGCCCCTGAAGGACCTCTACAACAATGTATTATTTTTTCTTTGCCAAAAATGAAACACATCAGCCTAAATAATACATACACCAGGTTTCTATTTACCTGATTACATAAAGTCAAAGAATGAAAAAGGCCATTTGCTTCTTCCAGTACGTTTTGATACATTCTGATAAGAAAACATCTCAAAATATAACAACTCAAAACACTTAGGCCCAGAGGACCCATGAAGGAAGCTGAAGAATGAAAGCTGTTGAAGTGAAGCTGTTTTCTAGACTACAGTCAGAGGCGCCAGCCATATTTGAAAACAAGCCATTAAATACAAAGTAATTAGTGCTATGCCTACTTCCCAAGGGACACCCAGTTGGTCAACAGGTCCCAAACTCCCACCCACAAGATCTCCCCAGACCCATTAAGTTTTTAATCTCTCCTGAGGAAGGATCCTTAGGAATGACCAGAGAACAGCAAACATTGCAATCTGCCTGTGGACCACTTCCTAGAGAGGCTCACGCATGCAGGAGCGTGTGTACTTGGTGACTTTCTAAACTGCTGCAAACCCTCACAGCACTCAACGGCATCAGGACCTGCCCTCGCAAGCAGCCTTTGTTCTGGTGCAGTATGCAGACAAGAGACTGTAACTTCTCCTGCGAGCGAGGCCTGCACTGGTCCTGTCAGGCTGTATGACACACAACTGAACACGTGTGTATTCTGTATTGTAATGCTAGACCTACTTTTTTGTTCCACTGCTGTAGAGGTCACATTTACCAGCTGATTCGTGTGCAAGCATAGGAGGGGATGGAGAAATCTTCCCTTCCAGTGCTGACATCTAACATCACCTGCTCAGAAGGCCTTGCCCTCCATGGAAAAGCCCTCAACACCCAGTTGCAAAGCTTCATCTTTCCTTCCTCAGGAACACACACATTTTATTAATGAATCCTACAGGCTGCCCAAATGGTAGTGTCAGTGACTTTTCTCCTGGTTTAACAGAGAGTGAAATACTGTAGGATAAACAACACTAAGAGTTGGCAGAGACACAACTAAAACGGCTGTAACCCAGATTAAAGAACAAGCTTCTATCTTTTATAACATGACAAAACTCCCATCTACATGAATTTTCATCGCATTAAATTCTTATACTAGACGAACTTACTAGTATATGAATTGATATACTAACTTACTTTTCTCTTCTACCAGAACTTCAAATATATTAATCAGTTATTTTTTCAATAGCCCCCTCCCCCCAGCATCATATTTAAAACCGAGTAACAGTATTTAGCACTAGGTAATTTAGAAAGTGTTTAAAAAGCTTTAGGAAATAGCAGGTTTCCTCATTGTCTCTGTATCCGTCGGCTGACTGCGGCTGACTGCGGTCTTCTCTGGGGACACTGGTAAGCAGAAACCTGCTGCCTTGGCTGAGTCACTGCTTCCTACGGGTGACCCTGGATTTTACAGGCACTCAGGTTCTCTTGGGAAACCCCTCAAGCTATTCTCTCCACCCGCTCTTAAGTTCCCAGATGCACAGAAAGAACACATTTCAAACACCAAACAATGGTTTTGCCTTTCATAACTCCTAGTTCCCATCCAGCCCCACGCTCTCCGCAATTCACCAGATCCAAAGTAGCCAATGAAAAAAAACAAAGCCTTAAAAATTATCTCCTGGTTCATGCCTTTAATTCAGGAGGCAGAGGCAGGCAGCTCTCTCTGTGAGCCTCTCTACATAGAGTTCTAGAACAGCCAAGGCTATGCAGACTGCCCCCCCCCCCTCTCTTTTAAAGTCTCCCCTTCTGGGAAGTCTGAACAAAGCCTATATCATTCCCCAATGAGCTTCAGTTTTCAAAGATTCTGATGAGAGACTAAAGAGCAAAATAGACGACCAGCTGTAGGTTGTTGTTTTATCAGAGTTGGGGAGTGAACCCAAGACCTTGTCAATACTAACCAAATGCTCTACCACTGAGCTCCCACCCAGACTAGGATTTTAAGCAGTAGATACATAATCATATCGACAAGGGGTGTGATTTATCTGGACATACAGACTTGCTGCTGAGGGCTGATTTAACGAAGAGATCAAAAAGGTTGGCTTTCTGGAATCTTCTGAAGCAAAAATAATGTTTGTGACCATAAGTTTCCCCCATATATGGCAGGCAGATGCTTCAGTGTTATCTTGGGGACACTGATGATTTCTGCTCAACTCTCCTATACTGGGTCCAGGTTTCCGACAAGTTCTTCATCTTTATCCCCTTGGTTGGCAGTTAAAGAGACGGATGGTTTAAATGCATTTGATAATCAGGACGTAAAAGGCCATTACGATGCAGGAAATTGCGACAGCAGCATGCAGCCAGGTGCCAATCACAGCAGCTTTGTAAAATACACCCCAAACTCCCTTCTTCTCTGAAAGCAGCCAGGTTTCGAGACGAGGTACTTTCTTGAAGTAAGCACAGGTGCAAACAAAGAGCAAACCGAACACCAGAATCCCATCCAGCGAGTAGACGTCATGGCGGTAGTGCCCGGCCGGGGTGAGGGGTCCGGGTTCAGCTGTGGCGGCTGCAAAGGCGGAAACCGGCTCCCACTTGACACTTCCCGATCCGGGCCGTGGTGACTGGAACGAGCCGTAGTACGCAAGCGCGAGGGCCGAGAGAAACGCCGAACTCTATCAGCGACATAATGTTAAGAAACAAAAATGCTTGCCCAAAAAGAACCAAGGAGTCACATGATCTAAACCTTCACCTAAGTAGGAGTCTTCACTGGCTCCCATACCTAAATATGTCCTTTGACAGAAAAGACAGTTGTCACAAACTAAATGTCATTCTGTTCATAGAACACAATTTCAGAGTCTTGGCCCAGAGTTACCTGGATCTCAAGTGAGGAACTGCCTCCATCAGATTAACCAGTGGGGTAGTGGAGGAGGCATTATTTTGCTAATTGATATAGGAAGGCCCAGCCCACTGTGAGTGGTACTATCCCTAGGCAGGCAGTCCTGGGCTGTATAAGAAAATTATCTGAATGTGAACCAGGGAACAAGCCAGTAAGCAGTAAGAAACTCCAAGCTTCTTCCTTGATGATGTTACCTGTAAGCTAAAGTAAACACTTTCTTACCCCAAGGTGGTTTATCATGATGACAGAAATCAAACTAGAACCCTGAGGTGCTTTAGTGGAGAGTCTTCTTCTGTCCCGAGAGCCACACAGATCCTCAATCTTAGCGTAGAAGTTCCCTGTGATTTGTAAGAAGCAGGTGACCATCTCTCATTCTGCAGAGTGTCCAGTGATGTCAGGGCCAGCTAAGAATGAGGAACCAGTCTCCAAAAGCGCAGTGGGTACTGCAGTGTGACTCAGCTTAGGGTCACACTTCTAATAAAACCCTTTCTTCCAATTCTGCCTTCTCGAGGTCTCAGAGATGAAGTGCCCTGCTTCCCATCCTACACACTGCAAAGGAAATCACTTCCCTGCCCCTGGGACGGTGTCAGACAATATGAACCGTAAGTACCGAGAGCACAGTATTAAGTCGTGGACTTCGATGTGTGTAAAGGCCAAGAAACCTGAAAAGCAGACAAAGAGAAGAAAAGGTGAAGTCTTCTTCCCTCCCCCACAGAATATAGCGAGCTGATAGAACCTCCTGGAGAGAGCTCACAGCAATGATCCCGGGCTGCTGACTTGGGTCTCTGCCCCAGTCTACAGCAGGCAAGTTCACAGCCAAAAGTCCTAAGGGAACATTGGAATGCCAGAAGATGGGGACAGCCTGGGATGGGCTGGAAATCATTTACAAAGAGCAGGCTAACCCCAGGAATGTATTTAACATTCTACAATGCAGTGAGAGTAGGCACACTGATGTCTGTGACCTCATACCTGTAACCTGTGAACGTGGTATACGGGGTCCTGCTGGTGTGTCGTTCATCCCACTCTTGTGGATCATGGGCCAATACAGTCCACGTGGGCAAAGGGAGCCGATAGGAGAGGTGGGGTGTTTTGGAAGCCCTGAGAGTATATATGGTGAATGATCACACCTCGACTGGCTAGCAGGGGGCACATCAACTTTACTTTGGGTGATTCAAGGTTTATAAGGTTTTAGGGGACTGAGGGTAGGAATATCTAAGATGAGCAAAGGTCACTGGCTGAATGCTTAGGGTACCCAAATAATTCACTAGCATGGGGAAATATTTCAGGAATCTCAGGTGCTAGCTGAACAGTCTCTTAACAGAAGAAAAGAAGTTAATCCTGTAATCTATCTAGCATTGCATGACATTCCTCAGGTTTAAGAGTATGTGTGGGCTTAGAATTACCCAGACAAGGTCAGAAAAGGAGAAACCTGCTAATGAACGGGGTCCCCCATTACTAGTGGAGCCCAGAGGTCAATGATGGATTTCAACCTCAGTCTGCAGAGTTTTGCCACACTGGGCTGGTTTGACGTTCAATGTCTTGAGATAGAGTTTTCTGGATTCTCTGATTGGGCTTCATGTAAGTGTGGTAATGGGGACAGGGGGAGACAGAAAGGCCAGTCACAATGGAAGTAGAACCATGGTGGTGTGAGGACATGAGTTAAGCCAGTAGGACTGAGAACATGATCCAGGGGTCAGTGAGGAAGCGGACAGAGCTGAGGTGGAGTCCTGCTCCAGACCCCATCAGCAAATACTCTGGAAGCAGGTACAACATTAAGTTTCTTGAGATATTTCTCATTTGTACCAAATTCTGAAACGTGTGTAACAGGGCATTGGAGCCATTTTAAAAAAACTTTCTCGTGCTTTTGAAAATGAGCAGCACTTTGAAGAAATAAAGGGCTTAGCATCCTCTACCCTTTGGGATGCTTCTGGGGTGTGGTTTGCTCTGGACACGGAACCATTAGTGGTGGGTCCTGGCTGAGGCTGCTCCAAAGTCCTGATGGTTACTTTGGGGGCACCCAGAGGCCTTGCAGCCTAAGAACCAACCCTTGGCCTCAATGAGAACAACACCACATCTCTGGCAAGAGTTGGGATGGACAGATGCTCGGTGATCCAGTCATTACCCTTCAGAGCTCCTCCATTACATCCAGAATTTTCCATGTTGCCCTGAAGAAACAAAACTGACTTCATTTTCTGCTGCTATAACAAAGCAGTTTACAAAGAAACTTATTTCTTACAGTTGGGGCAGGCGGGTACTGAAAGCCCAAAGCTGAGAGGCCACATCTGTTGACGGACATCCAGTGACATGCCAGGTATCACACCATGGAGAGACAGAACAGACACACAAAAGAGGTCTTGTTATAAACCACTCCTGAGATAACCCCTGATCTAACCCACAGATGGACCCATCGTGACCGAGTTACCTTCCAAAGGTCCCAACTCCAAATATGGCCAGCACTATATTACTTGTAGGGTCATGTTTTCAAGTTAAGTTCTGGGAGGCAGGCATTCATGACTGGACAAACCAGTCGCTTAGTCTAGTGGTTCGTAATGACATAAATCCAGAGTAGAGAGAGCAAGTAAACGGATTAGAGAATCGAGTCTCTAGTCTAGAAAAATAAACAGTTTAAGATACACTAGAAAAATGAATGAAAAGTCCTCACAAATTTATATGTTGAGTTGGTTAATTGACAGAATTCTGGAGACTGAGGCCCGTGGATTTGCCACGGTTGCCCGGTGAGACACCAGAGGCTTTTAATTAATTTTGCCTACCTTGTATTAAAACTGGTGATGTGGAAAATCTCTGCTCGGCTCAGGTTTTCTTCCAGATGCTTGTAATTATGTGGTTATGGCCTCCGTGTTTGACAACCTTTTTTTTTTTTTTTTTTTTTTTTTTTTTTTCTTTCTTTTTTCTCTAGGACAGGGTTTCTCTGAATAGCCCTGGCTGTCCTGAGACTCTGTAAACAAGAGTGGCCTCAAACTCAGAGAGATCCACCTGTTTCTGCCTCCCAAGTGCTGCCTGGCTAAAGAAAGTACCCAGCATGCCCATTTCCAAGCATGACACTGGCTCCATCACAATGTTTTCCCGCTAACTCAAATTCAGATTATTCATCACACGTGAGTATGTGTGTGATGTATTATAAATGTATATCAGATATTAATGCAGGTTTTCTAGTCTCCAATAGAGGTCCCACTTAAAAATGAAATTATCAAATTAACAGGCCTCTAAAAGTATCCTCAAATTATCTAAGTGAAGAGAGTGGATAGGGACTCCGTATGGGGAAAGCCACTAATTTGTCTTCTATATAAATGCTTGTCGGATGAGCTAAGTTCAGTATAGCTGTTGTACTCAGCGCCGAAGAAAGGATCTGCTGAGTGGAATTTGCAGCGTTCATGCACTGTTGTGGACAGTTGCAAGTGCAGAGTTGTGCGAGTTATACGTGAACTTGAGCCCACAGCAGACAGCAGCTCTCTTCTGCACAGCTTCTCGCTAACCTATCCATCCTATTCATCCAAGGATTTACAGAAACCCGCCGTGTGTCTGAGACAGCCAATGGCTGTTTCTTCCCCAAAGCCCAGACTAGCCTCCAAGAACAGCTTGGTGACCCATCTGCTCCACGGACATTTCCGAATGCTGGGTGGTCCTCGTCTCTTACTTGGTTCGACTGTTCTCTCGAAGCTTTCCTGTCCCTTTGTCACCCAACTTCCTATCGGTGAGAAAAATCAACCTCTGCTCCACTCACAGAACTCCACTTAGTTCTGGGGCTCACTGTGATGATTTGATTGAGAATGTCCTCAACGGGCTGGGGTGAGGGGGGCTCTGGATACCTCACGGCACTGCTTGCGGAGGTGCAGCCCTGCTTCAGGAAGCACAACTATCTTCAGGCCAATGGGAAATGTGTACAATGCTAACAGCACCACCCCCGTGAGATCGCAAGTAGTTTCGTTTTTATTTTATTGTTCTTTTTATATCTTTCAACGTTTCTGGATTATTAGTTTTATAATGAAGGCACATAAGAAGATAATTAAAGCCATCTGCATTATCTGTGTGGGCTTGGCTGGCAGCTACTTCTGAACAGTCTCAGCAGAGACCGGAAGGCCGGGATGGTGGTATTAGCATTGCAGAGTTGGTCCTAAGGAGCATCTGTCTCATAGACCATGCCAGGAGGCCCCAAGAGTAGAGAGCACAGAGCAAAACTGACTCCTGGTTAGAAGGTGATCTGATAAAATTCAAGATCCACGGAGTTCATTTTAGGAGGAAACCACTGTAAGCTGCGAATGCGCGTACCGGCCGATTAGCATAGAACCCTCAGGGAGGCCCGAGGAGTTATCAAGGATAGTGAATAAAGACATCTGCCGAATGGGAAAGTCAGCTAGGAAGGTGAAAAGACAACAGACTGTGTTACAGGAAGAATAAAGAGCATCTCTGTGGAAAGATTAATAGTGTCGTGTGAGCTACTGAGCAGTTTCCCCTCGATACCTTAGTTGAAAGCACGGTGTCAACAGGCGCCTCCTGGATCACAAAAAGAAGAGAAGCCGGTTCATGTTTAGAGAAACAGTACAGTCCACAAATATGTGGCAACACTTAACTTTGAAGCTGCTTTGAAATTAGAAGCCGTACACATCAGCTATTCAAATTAGATTGAAATACATCTGCTTTACTCCTTCCCTTAGGAAAAAAATACCAAGAAATCGAGCTGGTGATCTGCAAAAACACATCGCACACAGGAAAGAGTAATAAGGCATCAACATGAGAGTCTGAATCTCGAAGTCTAGAAGGACAGCTGGCCCGGGAGTTTGGACATTGAGCCATGTATGGCAGAACGGAGTCGGTCCCACGGAATGGGAAAGAACAGGGCAGAGTCTTCATGACAGTGTAGCTATTTCTTAGACTTGGTGACAAAGGAATTAGTCTTTTATACTTCGTAAAAATCACTACCTTAGTTACTGTTTGGAAAGCTGCTTGCTGAAATTAAAAAGGCAAAGAGATTTAAAACTCGTCTTGTTGGACGTTTTCTTTGGATACAGAATAAAACTGTAATGGCGATTACTCTACGCACACAATGTCAGCAGCTGCGATCCCAAGTCCCTTTTCTTAACTAGTTACTTAGAGAGGCAAACCTCACTTTGTTGCTCTTCCCCATTTGTTATGCTTCACACACACACACACACACACACACACACACACACACATACACACACACACACACACACACAAGGGTTTGAGGCAGTCTGTGTTAAAAAGGGGAAGAGGAAGGGAAACTGGACCACGGATGGTGGCTCAGCGGGGAAGTTAAGTTCCTCCCTTACCAAGGACCTAGGATCCAGTTTCCAGCACCTACGTTGCAGCTCACAACCATCCCCACTTCCAGTTCCAGGGGATCTGGCGCCCTCTCTTGACCTTTGTGGGCACTGCACACATAAGATGCACATACACCTGGTGCCAACCCCTCACACACATAATAAAATGATGGTAAAAATCCACTGGCATCTTTTCCTTCAGTGAAGGTGACTGTTAGTATTTTTTAGCAACAAAGCATTTCAATTAGGATATGCGCATTTTGCATATAGACATGATCAGACCACAGCGGAACACAAATGTAGCTTTTTAAAAATGTGCATTAGAAAGCCTTAAACTTCATGTACTCACTTTATAATGCACATCTGGAGCTAAGCTTGCAACACACCGAGGGACTTCTGTGTTGCAAACAAAGAAATAGTGGATTAAAAGGACCTGTGGGGCGGACTGTACTTATCGACCTGCGTTTTAAAGTAGGCATTAAAGAAAAAAGATCATCCCGTGTTTTAACTTTACTTACCACTCTTCAAACCCTTGATAAGGACCATCTCTGGTACGTGTAGCTTTGTGTCTGTCAAATATGCCTCCAGCAACACTGATGAGGGATTCAGAATTGGATGCAAGTAACAATGTGTACTAGTTTGTTCCAGACCAGCTAATGGCTTGGCGGTTCTAAACGTGTGGGTTGCAACCAGATATCCCGCATTCCAAATATTCACATTATGATTCACAACAGTGACAAAGTTACGGTCACAGAGTAGCAGCAAGGTAATTTTATGGCTGGGGGTCACCACAACATCAGGAACTGTTTTAAAGGGCCACAGCATTAGGAAGACTGAGAACCACTGAACTGGCTGGTGACCAAATTAGTATTTAGTATTCTGGCATCAGACCAGAAGCTGGAGCTATGGGTGGTTGCGAGCCAGCATGTGGTGCTAGAGAACAAATTCATATCTTCTGCAAGAGCAACGGGTGCTCTTAGCCACTAGGCCATCCATCTCTCCATCCCAGTGCTGGCAGTTTTGATTAGCCACACACTCCTAACTGAAACTGAGCAAAATAGGTAACCAGCGTGTAGCTCAGTGGTAGAGGACTTGCCTAGTGTGCTCCATACTCAGTCTCCAGGCCTGCAAAGAAGCCAACAAAAACATGTCCCCTCGTCCCCTTCACGTCTCAGCTTTCAAACTGGAAACATGGGTTTGAGTAGCAGATTATTTTGTACCACGATTTTCCTATTTTTGTGCCTATTGTTCAGACACAAGAATAAAGTGTTTAAATGTTATCTATTTGTTGTGTTTGATTTTTTTTTTTTTTTTTTTTTTGGTTTGTTGTTGCTTGATACAAGACTATATGTACTGCAGGCTATCTCAAACACAGTGTAGCTCAGTATAGTTTTAAACACATGGTCCTCCTACCTCTACCCCCCAAGTGCTGGGACTACAGGCTGTGCCACCAGGTCCTGCTTTTGTCACCATTTAGTATCCCCACCCCAGGAAGGTCATAATGTGCTCCTGGAAAAAATAATGCACATGTACACTTTCATTTAAGCATGAATTACACAATGTTTTTTGCTGTGAGTTCAATGTTAACAATCAATGGTGCACATTAAGTGAGGCATCTCTTAAGAGAAGTACCCAAAGAGCTGGGTTGTATGTTGATTGATCAAGACTGTGTCTAGAGGCTCCCATGAAAACCGAGCCCTGGATTGCTAAT